>NW_006922349.1:597387-605565 GCF_000298275.1 Orycteropus afer afer
TCTACTCAAGGACAACTTTCAGAGTCTCTTCTGGCATCCATTTTGGTCTGTTCTTCCTTTCTTGGCTTTTTAATGACCTTTTGTTTTCTTCATGGATGATGTCCTTGCTATCATCCCACATGGAAGCATAGAAGTTGGTAATTTTGGAATATATCATCTTTTCTTCTCTTTCTTCTTTCTGTTTTTTATTTATTTATTTATTTATTTTGAGCAATACTCTGCCACAGCATTTCAGAAAGAGAGTTGGTGTAGCTAACTCTGTGTTTCCATAAGCCAAGGTGGAGAAGCAGTCATAGTTTTATCAAAATGTCACTGCCTTCATTACAATCATTAGGTGTTTTCACTTTTGGTAAAAATACAGTATTGCACTTTTCTTTGTTTGTAACACATTATACATTATTTTTCAGATCAGTTAAAATTAACAGTTGAGAACAAAGGATATAGTTCAGAGAAGATAACATGATAGCTTTGTTTGTCTGAAATGGGTTTTTAGGAGGTTGGAGAAACTTAATGGAATGTTGTCTGAAAGGATAATAAAATTACTTTTCAAATATGTCACATAGTAATCAGGGTTAAGCATATGCCAGCTATGAAATATCAGTTAGCTCATGATCTATGCTTCCTACACACCCAGAATGAGAACAGAAAGCATGTAACATATTTTCCATATACCATATGAATATAATAGGAGTTCACTCAGGAACTGAAGGAGTGACTTTATTAAATTATTAATTTACCATTTTGAATTATGATGTATAAACATAATCATGATCATAATCATATTTGTGTATCTCTATCTAAAACTTAACGATATGTGTGTCTTCTCAGGTTCATCATTCTCTAACAGGCTCGTAACATATGAAGCCTTTACGAATCCCAGTTTACTGATGAGAACAATTAGATTGAAGGAAGTAGGGGAGTTTTGTGTGGCTATGGTAATACCTTTCATTTAGTGCTCTAGGAACGTGACTGAGAGAACTCTGTATTCTTCAGATACAGCTTTCTCATATATTAATTCATTCATTATAGCTGTAAGCAAGAAAGCACCTGCTCTCATGAAATGTTCATTCTAGAACAGGGAAGATGAGAAGAAAATAAGCAAGTGGACAAACAAAAAAACAAAAGAGAGATATTTCTACTTTTTTTTAATTTTATTTTAAATATGTGCTAGTAGTTACTAAAGTTGAACATATGCATATCCTGTGCCTTGAAGGTCTACTCTTGGGTATATGTAGTGATCACCAAAAGTCATACTGTAATAAAAAAATGAAAGTTATCCAAAAGCTCACTGATGGAAATAGACAATGAATTATGATGTATTCATAGAGTAAGAATAGATAAATGAAATAGAATGCATAAAATTCAATATCCTTGCCATTAGTGAGCTGAAATGGACTTCTTTTGGCCACTTTGAATCAGCCAATCATATGATCTACAATGCCAGAATGACAAATTGGAGAAGAGTGGCATCACATTCATCATCATGAAGAATCCTTTAACATCAATCCTAATGTACAATGCTATCAGTGATGGGATAGTATACACACACCAAGAAGGAACATGAGTAATACTACTATTATTCAAATTCATGCACCAACCACTAAAACCAAAGACCAGGAAATTGAAGATGTTTGCCAATTTCTTTAGCCTAAATTTGACCAAACATGCAATCACAATGATTATTACTGTCGATTGGAATGTAAAAGTTGGAAACAAAGAAGATCCCTGGTAGGTGGAAAATATGGACTTAGTGATAGAAATTATGCCAGAGACCACAGAATAAAATTTTGCAAGACCAACAACTTATTAATTGCAAATTCCTTTTATCAACAACATAAATGGTGGTTGTGCACATGGACATTTGAAGCACTTACTGATGAAGATTAAAAACTACAGTCTGCAGTATGGATTACATCTCAATATAAAGGAAAGAAACAAACAAAGAAATATCCTCACAACTGGTCCAATAAACAGTTTCAAAATGGATAAAGAAAAGATTGAAGTTGTCAAGCACTTCGTATTATTTGGTTCTACAATCAATACCAATGGAACCAGCAGTCAAGACATTAGATGATGCATCACACTGGGCAAATCTGTTGCAAAGACCTCTTTCAAGTGATGAAGAACAAAGATGTTTCCTTGAAGACTAAGGTGTGCCTTACTATTTTAAATCACCTTTTATGCATGTGAGAGCTGGACAATGAATAAGGAAGACCAAAGAAGAGTTGATGCTTTTTAGTTGTTGTGTTGGAGAAAAATGCTAAGACTATCATGGGCTTCTAAAAGGACTAACAAATCTGTCCTGTAAAAGTGCAGGCAGAATGCTCGTTGGAAGCAAGAATGGGAAGATTTCATCTGACCTACTTTGGTCATGTTGTCAGAAGGAACCATTCCCTGGAAAAGTATATCATGTTTGGTAAAGTGAAGGGTCAATGAAGAAGAGGAAAGTCCTCAATTATATGGATTGACACAATGGCTGCAACAATGGGCTTGGTTATAGCAAGGATCGTGAGGCTGGCACAGGTGTGGGCATCATTTTGTTCTGCTGTGCATAGGGTCACTATGAATCAGAAACAATTGGACAGCACATAACAACAACAACAATGTGCATGTGGATCTCATCAGATGGAATAAACAGGGATCAGATTGATTACATCTGTAGAAAGAGATGATAGAGAAGCTCAATATCTTCAGCTAAATAAGGCCAGGAGCTGAATGTGGAACAGACCATCAATTACTCATATCCAAGTTCAAATTGAAGCTAAAAAAAAATTAAAACAAGTCCATGAGAGCCACAAAATGACCTTTATTATATCCCACCTGAGTTTAGGGACCATCTGAAGAATAGATGTCACACATGGAAAACCAATGCCCAAAATCCAGATGAATTGTAGGATGACAACAAGAACATCATTTATGAAGAAATCAAAAGGTCATTAAAAAGACAAAAAGGAAGAAAAGATCAAAATAGACATCAGAGGAGACTCTGAAACTTTTTTCTTGACTAGGGATCAGCTAAAACAAATGGAAGAAATGACAAGATAAAAGAGCTAAACAGAAGATTTCAAAGAGAAGCTTGAGAAGATAAAGTAAATTACAATGAAATGTTCAAAGACCTGGTGTTCTGGTTACCTAGTGCTTCTCTGGAAAGAAATGTACCACAAATGGCCTTAACAAACAGGAGTTTATTCTTACAATTTGGAGGCTTTAAGTCCAAGTTCAAGTGTCAGGCTGCCAGGCTCTAGGGGCTGGGTGAAAACCCCTCAACCTTGGGGCCCAGCCCTGTCTCCTGTTCCTGGTCCACTGGAGCTAGAGGCCTTTCTTCACTCAGACAGCTGCTGGCTGCTGAGGCTGAAAAACCCAAGGTTGACAAGTAAAAAGGCACAGTCCCGATGTCACCAAACCACATGACAGGCCATTAATTTATGTCCATTGTAAGTCCCAAGGTTGGCAGAGAATGGCGGGCTGCTAAAAAAGGACAGGGCTACATGCAGGGTTCAAGCATACCATAAGCTCAAGACTATTCCCAAGGCTTCTCCTTATATACAGGGAGCAGACCACATCCCCAAAGCAACTACTCAGCTGCTTGTGGTAGATCCTACCATGGAGTTCATTGCCAGTCTCATCATGGGGAATAACTACCACCAGTTGCAAGCCACTCAACCAGGCCCAGCCAAATTGACAAACAACATAACCACCACACTGGATTTAGAAAATCAAAAGGGAAGAACACACTTGGCATTTCTCTAGCTGAAAGAACTGAAGAAAAAGTAAAAGCCTTGAGTTGTAGTTTTGCAAGTTTCTATGTTGTGGTGACTAAGGCATTTGACTGCTAACCAGAGGGCTGGCAGTTCAAACCCATGAGCCACTCCTTGGAAGGAAAACTTGGCAATCTTCCATGGAGCTACTGCTTTGGAAACCCAAGCAGAGGTTTCTATAAGTCAGAATCAACTTGACGGCATTGAGCTGAGTTTATGGGCAAAATACTAAATGATGCAGAAAGCATCAAAAGAAGATAGAAGGAATACATTAGAGTTACTGTACAAAAAAATTGGTAGATGTTCACCTATTCCAGGAGGTGGCATATCATCGAGAATCAATGGTATTGAAGGAAGAAGAAGTTGAAGCTGCAGTGAACAAATTGGGAAAAATAAGCCTCCAGGAATTGATGGAATCCCATTGAGATGTTAAAAGAAAAAAAGAAAAAAACAGAGCCCATACTGGAGGCACTTATTCATTCATGTGAAATAATTGGGAAGACAACTACCAGGCCAACTGATTGGAAGAGATCCATATTGGTACGCATTCCAAAGAAAGGTGATCAAACAGAATATGGATATTATTGAACAATATCATTAGTATCACACGCAAGCAATATTTTCCTGAAAATAATTTAAAAGAGTTTGCAGCAGAATATTGACCGGGAGCTTCCAGAAATGCAAGCTGGATTCACAAGAGAAAGTGGAATTCAAGATTTCATTGCTGATGTCAAATGGATCTTGGCTGAAAATAAAGAACATCAGAAAGATGTTTACTTGTGTTTTAGACTATGCAAAAGCATTTGACTGTGTGGATCATAACAAATTATAGATAACATTGAGCAGAATGGGAATTCCAGAACACTTAATTGTGCTCATCAAGAACCTATAAGTAGACTAAGAGGCTGTCTTTTGGGCAGAAAAAGGAGATATTGCATGGTTTAAAATCAAGAAGTATGTGTCAGGGTTGTATCCTTTCACCATACTTATTCAATCTTCATGTTGGGCAAATAATCTGAGATGCTAAACTATATGAAGAAGAATATGGCATCAGGATTGGAGACTCATTAACAACCTGCGATATGCAGCTGACACAACCTAGCTTGCTTAAAGTGAAGATGGTTTGAAGCACTTACTGAGGAAGATTAAAGACTATGCTCTGCAATATGGATTACATAAAAAAAAAAATGGTAATCCTCACAACTAGACCATTAAGCAGCATCATGATAAATAGAGAAAAGAACAAAGTTGTCAAAGATTTATTACTTGGTTTCATAATCAACACCCATGGAAGCAGCAGTCAAGAAATCAGACATTGTGTTGCACTGGGCAAATCTGCTGCAAAAGACTTCTTAAATGCTGAAGAGCAAATATATCACTTTGAAGACTAATGTGTGCCTAACCCAAGCCATGGTATTTTCTATTGCCTCACATTCATGTGAAAGCCGGACAATGTATAAGTAATACCTAAGAAGAGTTGGTGTTTTTGAAATTTGGTGTTGGTGAAGAATACTGAAAGTATCATGAACTGCCAGAAGAACAAACAAATCTGTCCTGGAAGGAATGCAGCTGGAATGTTCCTTGGAAGCAAAAATGGCCAGACTTCATCTCACCTACTTTGGTCATGTTATCAGAAGGGACAATTTCTTGGATGACAATATCATACTTGGTAAGGTGGAGGGTCAGTGATAAAGGGGAAGGCCCTCAACAAGCTGGATAGACATGGTGCTGCAAAGATGAGCTCAAGTGGAGCAAGGATTGTGAGGATGGTGCAAGATCATGCAGTGTTTTGTTTTGTTGTACACAGGGTCACTATGAGTTAGAGCCAAATCGAGGGCACCTGAGAAGAATAGATTTTATAATACTACTTTCAACAATATGAGTTAATCTTATAAATATAACGTGAAACTAAAAATGCAAATGACAAAAGAGGAAATTGATATTAACCACAAATTTCATAAAATTAACCTGTCTATTTATAAGCTCAGGGTAGTAAGTGTCTTTGGAAGGTGCATGAAGATTTTTTAGGGTGCTGGTAGTTTTCTTTTTCTTGATATGGATGCTGATTTCTCCCAGTGCTCAGTTTCAGAAAATAAATAAGTTCGTATTTTTTGCCTGTGTAATAGTTTTTGTGTGTTTTTCATGCTTCAATAAAAAGTTAAAATATAACTCATCTATAGTGCAATGACAAGGTCTATGAAGAAATACAATAGCGTAATGAGTGTACAAAATTGGTGGAAACTCCTCTATATGATGTTTAAGAAAGCTAATTTTGTCTTTGACTTTGTTTCCTGTAATTTCACTCTTACGTCTCTGGCTGTGAGTATCTTTTTATTTATCCTGTTTGGTATGTGTTAGATATCATTCAGTGGTATTTTGGTGTCTTTTGTCAGCCTTGGACATTTACCAGTTATTATTACTTAAAGACTATGAGAAGTACACTCAAAATGAGTTCACATGTCTGCATATTTTTGATGAATTTTCAAAAGAAAGATACTTGAATTCTAAACTAATTTCACTTGTGTGTTGCATGTCTTATGGATGGATAAATTATCCACAGATGCTTTTGGGTTAGATGATTCAAGTCTTTTTTCTCCTCCACTCCCCTCAGTGTTCATATTCAAAAAGTAATAAGATTGGGCACACTCCATTTGTCAGAAGACAGGTAAATTGACAGTACAGGGAAGGTGTATTCCAAAATCCTCCCTACACTGACATGTAGAGGCATATCTAAGGTACAGCAGATATGGCACCTGGCTGGGGTGCAACTTGAAGGAGGCAACATTGAGTAGTTTCCTTTGAAGTCCATTGCTGGAGATGAGAGATCTCTAAGCAAGTTAAAATGAATGCTTTTGTATTTTAAATCCTCCATTTGTCAAGGCAGACTGCCAACATAGTAGCAATAATGTAAATATACATATAAGGGAATAAAAACCACATAAATGGAAGGTTGGGCAATCCTACTTCCGTAGTGATACTGCCTCGGAAACCCAAGGAGGGGTCGCTATGAGTCGGGGCCGACTCGATGGCACATAACAACAACAACAAGCTACGTCTGTATTAAATATTTCCCCTTTTTGTTGTTTGCTCTTGAGTATGTCCCTAACTCATGGAGCCTGCATGCATGATGGAATAAAATGCTGACCAGTCTTGAGAAATTCTCAAGATTGGTTCCAGCTTGGATAGTTTTGATCCACAGAGTTTTCATTGACAGATTTTTGGAAGTTGAGTACCAGACATTTCTTCTAGACCATTGTAGTCTGGAAGCTATACTGTAACCTGTTCAGCAACATAGCTATATGCAAGCCTCCACTGACAGACAGGTGGTAGCTGTACCTGAAAAACATTAGCTTTTAATGGAACCCAGAAAATACCCAAAACCACTTAAGGCCACTGCCCAAGAGAGGAAGGCTGTTATTAAGCAACATTAGAAGATAATTGTATGACAACCCCACTCTTAAGAAAGGCGACGACAAAGTCTATAAGTAATCTTTAACAATGTTAAAAAGTATGCAAAATATATGCATTAAATATCGAATTCCCATATCTCAGAATAATCGTGATCTCTTCAGTACCTGAACTAACTGACTTCTTTGGTATTCTGTCACTCTTATGATTTCCTTTTCAGCACCTTCTGAGTAGATGGAGCATTTTAACACATATGCTAACTTCTATGAGTCTACAAAGATTATAGAGGAATGTATATTAAATGCGTTAACCACTGCAAAACTAGAGCTCCACATTTTCTCTGTAGTAAAGAATATCATCTCATAAAGTGCGATCAAAGAGTATGAAGCCAAAAATTGTAAAACAAAAACAAAAAATAGTTTAGGTGGTATATCAAGCAATTTGGTATCTCTGGGTGGTGCAAATGTTTCCCACAATGTACTGCTAACTGAAAGTATGAAGGCTCAAGTCCTCCCAGGGATGCCTTAGACTAAAGGGTTAGCAATCTACTTCCAAAAAATCAGAAATGGAAAAAAAAAAATGAACATGAGAGTGCATATATCTGTTCTTGTCCTGGCTCTCACTTCTTTAGAATATATGCTTAGTAATGGAATGGATGGGTGAAATGGTATTTCTAATTCCAACTGTTGTTTTTTTGTTTTTTTTTCCCTTCAAATGGGGGTCCTTCCTAATGTATTTTATTTATTTATTTTTTTAAATTCTTATTTGGGTGAAGATTTACAGAGCTAATTCACTTTCCATACAGCAGTTCACATACACTTTGTCTCATGTCATTGACCACAGTTTACCATAATCTAACAGCTCCTCTCCCACTTCCTCCCCATAGTTACCTCTTCCCAGTGTCCATCCCTCCATACTCTCCTGCTCCCTGAGCTTTTTCCCTGTGCATAAGCAGCCCTTCCTTCTCCCATGGTTGTTCTCTCCAAGGAGTGTATCTACTTGAGGTAACTGT
>NW_006922349.1:610990-624690 GCF_000298275.1 Orycteropus afer afer
GACTGTGATGGAGTTCCTGTGGGCCCAGAAGGTAGGTGGGAGTGGGGATGGCCTCACCTCTGTTCACCAAGCAGGTATAGGGTGTAGTAACAAAGAGAATGTCGTACCTTTTCAGTCTTGCATGCCCCGAATGTCCTTAGGGTTGCACCAGTCAGGAATCTCCTAGCCGCCTGTACTATCAGGGTCGCTCAGGTTGCTGTCAGACTGCAGCTCCGTATATCTCCTTTTTTGGTATTTTCACGCAAATTCTCCTGCTAGTTGGGGTTTGGTCCACTTCTGTATCCTTCCCTTCAAGGCTCAGGGGTCCAAGATTATCTTCTGTGTCTGTGTTAATTGGTTTCCTTTTTCTTTGTTGAAGAGGGTCTGTGCAGTCCTTCTGGCTAGTCTGCCATCTTGCCAAACTCCCGGAAAATATTTTGGAGCACAGTTCTACTCTGACATACATGTGGTCATCATAAGTTGGAGTCCTTTCCGTGGCTATTAGTTTTTAATTTGTCATGTAGTTAAGTGATGACAAAATTAATCGTCCCCTCCACCCAATAATTACTCTCTGCTATTTATCAACTCTTCTAATTTTTAATTTCTGTGAGGTTTTTTTTTTGCTCATTTGAAGTGCCTTAGCTCTCTAATCACAAGTGGATGGCGTTAACAAAAAGAAACCTATTCTCTTAGAGTTTAGGAGGGAGTTCTGCCTAAGGCACTTGACTGCTAACAAGAAGTCTGGCAGTTCAAACCAACCAGCCACTTCTCAGAAGAAGGTTAAGCAATCTACTTCTATAGTGATACTGCCTTGGAAACCCAAGGAGGGATCGCTATGAGTCGGGTCAGATTTGATGGCACATAACAACAATAACATAGCTTACGAGGCTCAAAGTCCAAGTTCAGAGGGCTGGCTCTAGGGGAAGACTTTCTTTCTCTGTATTCTGAGTGGAAGCCCTTTGACCCTGGGCTCTAGCTCTGCCTCCAAGGCTCAATGGAACAAGTTAGAGGTTTCTGACTCGTGAAGGTACAGGGTCTGAGAAACTCAAAATTAGCAGGCAGTAGAGCAGGCTGTTGGCTGCTGAGGCTGGCAAATACTTCTTGGCTCACAGGCTATGAAAGCAACAATCCCCAAACTGGCAGACAACACGGCTGACCAGTGCTTCACATCCAGGAAGTAGAGATGATGATATATCAAATGTAGGATCCTTTCCATATATACTGAAGCAGGTCACACCCCAAAGGCAAGTCCCCTTATAATGATTAACTGCTCAAAGCAGATTGTACCATGGAGATTATTACACCTCGTTCAATCTCATCACAGAGAATAACTACATCCAGCTGACAGACCCCTCAAAACCACAGCCTAGCCAAGTTGACACAAAACTTTTACTACCACAATGTGAATATTTATTTTTTTGTGATTTTGTAGTCTTTTCTTATGGAAAACAAAATATAACAAGTTGCTCTCAAGTCTATTCTGACTCATGGTCAAATGTGTGAGTCAAAGTAGAACTGTAATCCATGGGGTTTTCGTTGGCTGATTTTTTGGAAACAGATTGTCAAACCTTTCTTCTAAGGTGTCTCTGTGTAGATTTCAACCTCTGACTTTTTATCCAGCTCATAGTTCCTAAGGCACTTGACTGCTAACTGAAAGGCTGGTGGTTCAAACCCATCAGCCACTCCTCGGAAGGAAGGTTGGGCAATCTACTTCCATAGTGACACTGCCTTGGAAATCCAAGGAGGGGTCACCATTAGTCAAGGCCAACTCCACGGCACATAACAACAACAACAGGACTGTCCCTTACAAAATTATATAAACTTAAGGCTGCAGTAAACCTAGATTCCATACACACTCATACACCCTCCTGGAAGAGATAAATATGAAGTTCATTATAATGAGATAAAAAAGATATAGATAGATACTAGAGCAGAGAAGTCCATGGTCTGGATTTTTTTTTTTTTTTTTAGGAATTGACTGAACACTCGTAAGAATTTTGGTAAGGAGATAAGATGAATATTACTGCTCTTAGAGTAACTCAAAGTTTTCCATTTATTATTTGTTTCAGTTGTTTCATTATATATTTTGAGCACCTTACAATACTGGAAATTATTACAGATTGTAAGAAAGGCAAGGTGGTTATATGCCAACTGAATTCTTCAATGGAAAAAAAAAATTACTGCTGTGGAGTCAGACCCAACTCATATAGACCCCTCCTTGGGTTTCCAAGGCAGTATCACTATGGAAGTAGATTGCCCAACCTTCCTTCTAAGAAGTGGCTGGTGGCTTTGAACCACCAGCCCCCTGATTAGCAATCAAATGCCTTAGGCACTATGCCACTAGAGCTCCTTCAATGAAAAGGAAGGGCCCAAAGTGTAACATGTTAAGCAAAACACTACTTTCTTAAAAGAGTCAGATTTGTCTTTTAACTTTTAAGAGCAGAATGTAGTGGAACTGGCATTGAAAAAAATGAAAGAAACTTACAGAACAATGACAAGAGCAAAATAAAATAATAATAATAATAATTAATTTGAGTACAGGGGCTCACACTTGATCAAATAAGGAACAGGTTAATAACTGTTGTAATTCTATACAAATAAATTTTTCTATAATTAAAAAAGAAAAAAAAAAGATAGTGAAGATTTGTAATATTTATGTTAATTGTAATTGTAGGTTGGGGACAGCGACCCCAAGGACTGATATTCTGATGTCAATTTTCTCCCAAATGGAAGGATTGGTCCACAACCATGATACAAGCTCTCTTATTTAAGTCATTTGGTTTCTTTGTTCTTAACACCCTACATAATGTAGCTGGTACCAGCTTGCATTATACCATCTTTTTTAGGAATCTAGGAGCTCAGGCTAACCAGTTACTATGTCTTCAACTTATTTGCCAGTCCTTGTTAATTTTAAAGGGTATCACACTGGTTAGGGGGCAGAGTCTTATCCTTATGTGCAAACAAGTGCAATTCCATGCTCAAAATATTTTACTATTTAATTATTTGGATGTGTAGCTATTCTTTGCCTCTGTGCTACATCAGAGACTGCCCTGTGTCCTCCTTCTCTCCTTTTTCCTGTTTGTTTCAATTAGCTTTGAAATGCAAAATTCCCTAAGTTTGCAAGATTGCATTCATGCTTCTCAGTTGCCCATATTTGCTGGGCAACAGAAACATTGAACAATTCCATTTTATCTTAGTTGCTTAAGATTTTCTCTATAAAATAGCTACTTGATCAGCAGATTCAGATCATCAGATTTTGGGAGACTACTGCTTGAGGTAAGTAACTTCAAAGACTTTATTTCAACCAATCATAGAGTTAGATCAGATTCTGTGTTTATTTCTTGGGAAGTTGGTTCAAATCAGGGTGATATTGAGTTATAGTGAAGTTGATGAGCCTATTCTGACTCATAGAGCCGATAGGACAGAGTAGAACTAACCCATAGGGTGTGCAGGCAGTAAATCTTAATGAAAGCAAACTGCCACATGTTTCTCCTATGAAGTGATTGTTGTGTTCTAACCACCTACTTTTAGGACTGGGCAGTGTTTCCTTTGTTGTATATGGGGTTGCTGTAGTGCCTAAGGCATGTGACTACTAACCAGAAAGCTGGCAGTTCAAACCCACCAGTCACTCCTCAGAGGGAAGATAGGGCAATCTACTTCTGTAGAGATACCATATCAGAAACCCAAGGAGGTGTCACTATAAGTCAAATTGACTGGAAGGAAGTGACTTTTGCTGAGTCAGAACAGATCAGAACAGACTTGATGGCACCTAAAAACAACATGCTTTTGTTAGGATTATTCCTATTTGGGAATGATTTGTCTTTATGATGTTAATGTAGCAGGATTAGTGTAAGGTGTGTTTTTTATACAAATTTCTTTTGAGATGTAAAAGTGATTGAACAAGCAAGGGAGCAAGGTGAAAAGTGAGAAAATTGATGCCAAGCCATAAGATCTCCAAGGAACAGAACCAGAAGATGAGGCGGAGAGACAAGAACCTTCCACTAGAGCTAACAGAGAAAGAAGCTGACCCCTAGAGCTGATGCCCTGAATTTAGACTTTTAGTTTCCTGAGATGTGAGAAAATACATTTCATTTGTTAAAGCCACTCACGTGTGCTCTCTCTCTCTCACTATATATATATATATATCTTTTTTTTAATTGCAGCTCTAGAGTAGTAAGGCATGGGGAATAGACAGGAGATGATCAAAGTCAATTTTGCTTGATATATAGCTGATAGCGTGATTATGCTCCTGTTTTGCTCTCAGAAAGTTTATCTGCTTTAAACAAAATTTCTCTATAATTTTATAGATTCCTCAAAAGATTTTATTTTACAACATGTGTCTTATTCTACAATTAGAATTGAGACTTATTATGCAAATATCAGTGGAGTGTAAACATAATGGATTAGAGTATGCAAAGGATTAAATGATTTAGAGCAAGGATCAAGTTTCATCTGTGTTTACCCAGGATAATATTAACTCATGTTGGTTGTCTTTATGTCTTGTCTGGCTTAGTCTTCTAGTCCTCTCAACTATCTTCTTATTTAGATGGTTACCTAATATATATAGCCAATTTCTGAAGCAGCAATGCTTACCAGAAAAATTATAGAATAAATATCATTAAAATAAAAATAAGAACACTGGCTACCTCTATGCTATAACTGGAGAGAAAAAGAAATATGGAATGTATACAGGAGCTCTGGTGGTGTAGTGTGTAAGGCATTTGACTGCTAACCAGAAGGCTGGCCATTGAAACCCACCAGCCACTCCTCGGAAGGAAGGTTGGGCAATCTACTTCCGTAGTGTTACCACCTCTGCTATAAGTGGAGAGAAAAAGAAATATGGAAAGTATAGGGTGAGGTTTAAAAATTAAATATTCTATTTAATATTTACAATACTTCTATTGCATTTCATAGGAGCTCTGGTAGCATAGTGCCTAAGGCACTTGACTGCTAACCAGAAGGTTGGTGGTTCAAACCCACCAGACACTTCTTGGAAGGAAGTTTGGGCAATCTATTTCTGTATACTGCCTCAGAAACCCAAGGAGGTGTCACTATGAGTCAGGTCACACTTGACAGCATGTAACAACAACAACGTTGCATTTCATAGTAAAATTTTGCCTAAAACTAACCCAGGCCTCCCCTGTGTTTTGTATTCATACATCACACCAGAATTTGAACATAAACATGGGTGGGAAATTTGATTCATCCATGCTAATACATTCTCCATATCAACAGAGCCATATTAATATATTTACTATATCAATAGAGAAGTGGTGAACCTTGCAGAGAAATTCCAAACAATTTCTCATTCATATTTGAGCTTTTTTTCTTCAAGTTATTCACAGATCTGTATGAGTAATAACTTTCTAAACTAAAATCAATGTATAAAAAGACAAAATAAATGTCTTAACTGCATGTATATTTAAAAGTTTTGGTCTAAAAATCTAATAAAGTTAAAATGACAAATTGTAGTTTGGAGAAAATACTTTCAATAAAAACCACAAGCAAGAAGATATCCTTATTCTATAAAGAGAATATGCATATTTTTGAGAAGTTGACAATGTGAAAATGATAAAGATCATGAACGACAGCAATAATACAACCCAATAATAAATAATAGAATGACAATACATACATATAAGGTTGTTGCTGTTGTTATGTGACATTGAGACTGACCCAACTCATAGCAACCCCTCCTTGAGTTTCTGAGATGGTATCACTATGGAAATAGATTGCCCAACCTTCTTTCTGGGGAGTGACTTGTGGGTTTGGACCACCAGCCTTCTGGTTAGCAGCCAAGTGCATTAGGCACTATGCTACTAGAGCTCCCTGTACATATAATAATGTTTTCAAAATTCATAATAAAGACAATTGTCATGTTTCCAATTTAGGAAGTAGTAGTAAAAATTGGAGGAGCTCTGGTAGCATAGTGGCTAAAGCACTTGACTGCTAACCGGAAGGCTGGTGGTTCAAACCCACCAGCCACTCCTCAGAAGGAAGGTTGGGCAATCCTACTTCCGTAGTGATACTGCCTCGGAAACCCAAGGAGGGGTCCCTATGAGTTGGGGCCGACTCGACGGCACATAACAACAACAACAACAACAACAACAGTAAAGGTTGGAGTGAGCACTGTGCAACAAGTATGCTCCCTTGTTATTCTTGTTAATATCAGTGGTCAACAATTTGGTCTGACAATTTGGTGATGGTCTTCAAAATCCTCAAAACTCATCTTCACAGTGCCTTTTCCAGGGAATTAATCTCACATATAGAAAATACACTCACAAAAAACAATCATCACAATATTGTATGTTGTAAACAAATTTAGAAGCTAATAAATGCTGAACATATGAGAAGTATTTTAGTGGATGACACATATTCAACCATCACAATGTTATATGTACAGGCTGTGCATCTACATGGAGAAAGCTGTATTAAGTGCTATGTATTCATACACAATATGTGTGACTAGGTATACACTTATATATTTTATAAAAAGTTAAAGTGTACTGAAATTAAATCTTATTCATGGGAATTATAATAATTTTTATATGAGCATGAGATATTCCAATCGATTCTTTTTTCTTATTTTCTAAACATCCCTTAATGTTGCTATACTGATTTGTAATTTTCTTAATGCAAGGCATGAGTCAACAACAACAGAGTGAGAAGAAGATGCAGTTAAAATGTGACAATTTACAAAGCCACTCAAATATCTCTTCCCCTTTGTGTGGAATGCTGGGGCAATCTCAAGGGTTTCATTAGTGACTTTTATTACCAAGAATATTTCCAATCAGGGCTGCGGACATCATGTCCTAAAAGGAAAGTCTTGGTCCCCATTTGTCTCCTTTGGGCTTTAGCATTCTCTGTGGACCAACAACAATCACTGCTTGGTCTCCACTAACCATCTACCATCTTCTGAATTTATAGTGAACTAATGAGTGAAACTCTCAGAGGAATTTATTCTTATTATCTTAGGGCTAATGTTATAGGCACTTCTGTTTGTCCCCACAATGTGGATTGTTGCTGAATGCCTGCTTTTAATTTCTGCAATGATTTAACACAGTAGGCAGAAAAGAGACAGAAATAGAACAAGGGCAAATATCAGGAAAAACACCTGGTGAAAAGCACTGATATAAAGCTAGTAATATTTCATGAATGAGAAACCCGAAGTATCTACAAAGGTAGTGTCTAATTGGTAAAACCAGAAGGCTGGTGGTCTAATCAGTAAAACCACCAGCCACTCCTGGGATGGAAGGTTGGGCAATCTACTTTTGTAGTGATACCACTTTGGAAACCCAAGGAGGGGTGGCTATGAGTCGGATCCAACTCCACGGGAGTGAGTTTGGTTTGGAATCAGTAAAAGCCTTCCCAAGAACTTATTTGACATAGTTATAAATCCATCCATGATGACATAGCTTTGATGAAATATATAGAAGAGACTTGATGTGAATTTCTTATGTAAATTCCACTGATTTTTAGCTTCTATAGTTTTCTACCTTCCTCTTCTCACAATATTCTGCCCTTTTCATGTTCTCTGTTATATATCAGCTGAGAAGAAGTGAAAACCCCAGAGATCTTAATCTAAATCATTCTTAAAGCACTCCTGTGGATATACACACCTTCAGGGCTCATGTTTGTCTCTTTTTTTAGGGTCCTTGAAAGCAGGGGTCATGTTTTCTACATTCCTTTAAATCCTTTGGGAGCTTAAATGTTTGACTCACACAACATGTCTCAGGAAATATTTTTGGAATGAATGCATTCCTGTCTACTTAGGCTTATAGGAAAATAGTATAAAACATTGTCACTGGCTAACAAGAACAAAGTGCCCCTGGGGAAGTTTCTTAATTTCTTTGAAACTCTTTCTGTTTTTTTCATCTGTAGCATGGACAAAGAAATTATCAATATTTCATTATGTTGTTGTGGAAAATAAATGAAATAATATTTGTGAAGAACTAAGTATTCTTCTATCAGTTTTTTGTCACCACTGTTTGCAGATGAATGTATACACACGTAACATAATTTTCATTACCAGTACCAGTTGCCATGAAGTCAACCTCATGTATGTCAGAGAAGAACTGTGTGCTATCGAGGTTTCAGGATTGATGATTTGGAAATAGATTATCCTGCCTTTCTTCCAAGGTGACTGGGTAGACTTGAATCTTCAAATTTTTGTTTAGCAGCTAAGGGTTTTAAGCTTTCCATTAAACTTTCCACCATCCAAGGATAGCTAACATCATTATGCTTTCTTTATTTTTTATTGCACCTAAATATTGCACTCAATATTTTTCCATTTGGGGTGTTGTGACAATTTCATTTGGTTGAAATTGGTTGAACTGAGGTATTTGAATCCATTATATTCTGGGAAATGGATGTCTTTAAAAAACTGCCATCAAATAGAAAGCTGATGAGAGCCACAGAGATATTCTTAAACTTTCTAGTAGCCTCATTAAAAAGTAAAAACGTGGAGGTGAGATTAATTTTAATAATCTTTTTTATTTGACCCAATATATTAAAAATATTTTCATTTCATCATGTAATCAATATGAAAATTTTAATTATATATATATATATATATATATATTTGCAACTCATTCTTTGATTTCTAAAGTGTAATTTATACTTGCAACACATTTCAATTCTGTCCACTCTTGTTCTAGGTGGTTAATAACCACGTTGCTCTTAGTTGCCATATTGAACAGTGTAGATCTATGAAACCCTAAGAGACATGGCTTGTTCAAATGATTTACTTATCATAAGTGTGGTAAATTATTACATAACTGTAAAAGTTATACATGCATAACATGATTTTAGCATGTTTAAGCAGAAAACCCATTCTATTGGGAAAGAATGTACTCTAGCATAATTTGAATGGTTTATTTCCCCATTATTTTTTCTATTAAAGGCTATTAATTCATCATTGCTCCTGTTTCACTTAATCATGTTAATGAGTTGAAAGTTTTTAGTCAGTAGTCTCCTGATAAAAGAAGGAAAATCAACATCATTTGACTCTAAACATTATTTTTCCCTTGATTGCCTTCCTTCTACTAATTTTTAATTGCTCCTGAGAGATAAGAGACATCAGCTGCTTTATCTTCAACACAGAATTCTTATTTTCCAATATCTCATACCTATTAAACATAAACTAAGCACTCAAATACTACAATGTACAAATATGTAGAGAATGGTGTAAATTAGGGAAAATCAGTGTAGTTCCTACTTCCTCAGGTGAAATGTATGCTCTGGACCTTTGGTTTTCAAGCTGCAGTTCAACTGTGAGAAACAGAGCTTTGTGACAGGGGGAAACATAGGGCCTCCCTCCCATTCTTACTATTACTCTATCACAATTCAATAGGTCTGGCTGCATTTTTTCTTTATTATGTATATCTTCCTTTGTGTGAGATTGTGCTTGAGTAAAGAATTCTATGGTAAAAATATTTAAATGCCAATGAGCCGAAAAGACATAATCACATGATGACATATAAATTAAGAATTAGTGGTAAACAAGTAAAGCATCTTGTCATTGAATGAATGATGACATGGTGTTCCAAAATGGAATTATGTTCAGTCTATTCTTCCAGGAAATTCAGTTTTGAGCTTCATGAATGAGAATGGTGCTTAGGACGATCTCTCCAAACAACCCATTAGTTCTAATCAACTTCAGGAATTATTATTTTAAAAAAAGAGTGAATTCCATACGGTAATTTGATTACTTTCTCCAACGATGATTTGGCCAACTGCACATGATAATGCCTTAAGCAAGCTAGATAATTTTATTTTGTGATAAATTTTTCTTATTATACTTATCTCTCTTTTGTGCAGCTTAAAAAGGTATGGAATGAGGGAATTATTCCATGTATGCCGACTTTGTCCTCTTGGGCTTGTTCAGCAACACTCACTTTCCCTGGCTCCTCTTCGCTCTCATCCTCCTCGTCTTTGTGATCTCTATAGCCAGCAACACCCTCATGATCATTCTCATCCATGTGGACTCCCACCTCCACACCCCTATGTACTTCCTGCTCAGTCAACTCTCCCTTATGGACATCCTATACATCTCCACCATCGTACCCAAAATGCTAGTCGACCAAGTGGTGGGCCAAAGGACAATTTCCTTTGCAGGATGTACTTTCCAACACTTCCTCTACTTAACTTTGGCAGGGGCTGAGTTTTTTCTTCTAGGACTCATGTCTTATCACCGCTACGTTGCCATATGCAAACCTCTGCATTACCCTGTCCTCATGAGCCGGAAGGTCTGCTCATTGATTGTGGTGGCAGCATGGCTGGGAGGGTACTTGGATGGATTCCTGCTCACCCCAGTCACAATGCAGTTCCCCTTCTATGCATCTCGGGAAATTAACCACTTCCTTTGTGAGGTGCCTGCCCTTCTGAAGCTCTCCTGTACTGACACATCAGCTTATGAGACAGCCATGTATGTCTGCTGCATCATGATGCTTCTCATTCCATTCTCTGTCATCTCTGCCTCTTACTCCAGGATCCTCATCACTGTTTATAGGATGAGTGAAGCAGAGGGGAGGTGGAAGGCCGTGGCTACCTGCTCCTCACACATGGTGGTGGTCAGCCTCTTCTATGGAGCAGCCATGTACACATATGTGTTGCCTCATTCTTACCATTCCCCTGAGCAGGACAAGGCTGTATCTGCTTTCTATACTATCCTCACTCCCATGCTCAACCCACTTATCTACAGCCTCAGGAACAAAGATGTCACAGGGGCTTTACAGAAGGTCTCGGGTAGGTGTTTCTTCTCAGGAAGGATAAATGCTTTCTAAGCGTGCCTCTACTGACGAAACAGAAGAAGAAGAGAAAGAAAATGAAAACCTTTGTTAATAAGTCCATTCTGACTACTGACAACCCATGCATGTCAAGTAGAAAAGTCTTCTACAGGGTTTTCAATGGCTGATATTTTAGAAGTACAACATGAGGCTTTTCTTCTAAAGTGTCTCTGAGTGTGCTCCAACCTACAACTTTTCAGTTAGCTGTCAAGCATATTAAAACTCAGGGACTCACCTCTACTGATAGGAATTTGAACATAAAGATACAGGGCTTTATCATCATCTTTGGACTTGAGTATGCTTTGTTTGAACTTAAAGTCATCCACATGCCAGCTGTGGGTCACTCATGGGCTTTGGAAAGTTGGCAGTGGAATTTTGAGAATTTGGTTATTTTTCCAAAGATATGAGGGGTCTGAGGAATAGACAGTTTTGGATGGAGTGAGAAGATAAGTCAAGTTACAGTAGGCATTCCTTTGCTTTTAACAAAACATGTACACTGCTTCCAGCTACAATAAGTCATGTCAAAGGAAATGTTCATCTTCAATTGTTTCTCTCACTTTTTACCACTGTCTGTCCTTAGATAGTCTATAAACTGACCAGTTCAATGAAGTCTACTTGCCACATATTATTTTATTTTATTATGGTAAGTATATATGTAACAAATCATTTGCACCTTCAATATTCTTCAAATGTAGTTTACTGGCATTAATTGAGTTCATCATATTTTGCAGATATCACCATTATTCAATTCTAAATTGTATTTCAAATATTATTTCCATGTGATTGATTTTTCTTCAAGTAATTATTTTTATTCTGGTTTTCCATAGACATATTTAATTAAATCAAGAAAGGATTTGTGTCATTATATGTTGGGGGAAAAAAAGTTTGATTTTATTCAAGTGAGTTACTCAACGGAATCCAGTTAATATGACTTAAAGACAGTAGTACATATTGAATGGTGCCTCAACATCATATCTCTATTTATTTTTTTTCATAACGTTTTCATAAACTCTTCCTAGAAAAAGTGGATTTGCTGTTAAAAGAAAAAGGAGGAAGTAGAGAGCTTGTGGGAATTAGTAAACATAAATGATTCCTACATTCCATATCCCTCATTTTCCTTGATCTCCTAACAATAATTAATGGATACTAACAGAGCAACTTTAAATTATGTCTTTCTCACTAACTTTTTAATTTTTCTTTATTATTATTGTGATTTAGGTACAAATTTACAATGCAGATTTGTTTTGCACTCAATAGTTCATACATGTTTTCTTTCATGGCACCAGTTAAATTCCCACAATAGAATAGCTCTACTCCAACTCCTCCCTGTGGTGACTCCTTCACTTTGCCCTTTTTACCTATGAATTCCTGTTTGTCTAGATTTCCTCTTATGCAAATTCGCTCTTCTGATCTCTCAAGGTTGACTGTTCTAAGGAGTGCATCTTCTTGGTGTGGTTATTCAACAAGTAGGCCTGTCTATTGTTTGGCTGAGAGCTAACTCACAGGAGTTTAAGGCCAGAAGGGTTACCTGTGCCCATAGGCTTGGGATCTTCACTAGCCAATGCCCAACTAGTAATTTTGGTCATTTTTATCTTTTTAAATTTTGTTTGACATTTATTTTTTCTTCCTTTCAATACAGGACCTTCAATTTTGATCCCTTTCTGAGTGAATGGCACTGGTAGCAGGGCAGCATCTAATTCTTCTGGTCTTGGGATCATGCACGCTGAGGTTCCTGTGGTCCATTAGTCCCTTGGACTAATTGTTTCCATATGTTTTTAATTTTCTTCACTCTTCTTTGGTCTGGATGAGGAGAGAACAATAGTAGCATCTTAGATGGCCATTGTTTTGGTTACCTAGTACCACTCTGACAAGAATATACCACAAATGGGATGGCCTTACAAACAGGAATCTATTTTCTCACAATTTGGAAGCTTTAAATCCAAGTTCAAAGTGCCAGTCTCTAGAGGCTGTATGAAAGCCCCTTGACCTTGGGCTTGAGTTCTGACTCTTGCTCCCGGCCCACTGAAGCTAGAGACATCTCTTCACTCAAGCAGCTACTGGCTGCTGAGGCTAAGAAGCCTAAGGTTGACAAAATGGCACAGTCCTGATGTTACCAAACACGCGACAGGCCATTAATTCAAGTCCATTTTAAGTCCCAAGGTTGGCAGAGAATGACAGGCTGCTGAACAATGACATGGCTACATATAGGGTCCAAGCATACCTTAAGCTAGACACCATTCCCAAAGCTGTTTCTTATATACAGCAAGCAGATCACACACCCAAAGGCAGCTACTCAGTTGCTCCCAAGTAGATTCCACCATGGAGTTGATTACCAGTCTCATCATGGGGAATACTACATCCAGCTGTCCAACCACTCAACCAGGTCTTGCCAAGTTGGCACACAAACGTAACCACTGCAGCCATTCACAAGCTTTTAAGACCCCAGTTGCTACTCAGCAAAGTAGGATGTAGAACAACATTTTTTGTGTAGTATGATGTGCCAATTGAGCTTGATGTCTCCTTTGACCATCTTCCCAAGCCCAAGGCCCAGTGATTCCTTCCCTCAATGTACTTGATTGTGGATAAGAAGTTATCCTAACCTTGTCTCCAGTTAGCTCGGTAATGTGGATATGGATATATTTGTAGTACATAGAAATATGAATGTGGGAATATCAACTGCCAAATCTATGTGTGGTCATGGGTATATTCCTGCCTGCCTAACTGTACCTGATTTTCCTGCCAATCTGCCTATGTATCCATAGACTAGTGTTTTTATTAATGATCATGCAGTATTGTATATGTAATAGCATTTACCTTTGTTGTCTATACCTCTTATGCACTTCTCTGTTTAGCTTTTAATTTGCTTTACTGTATTCAAATGATCTTATAGCTTAATGATCTTATAGTTTCATTTTGCAAAAGTATGGAAACTAT
>NW_006922349.1:624890-638045 GCF_000298275.1 Orycteropus afer afer
ATCAAGAAAGAAATAATTTACTTTACAAAGAACAAAATATACTTATCCATGAGATCACATTTCCAACCTGAAAATTGGTGATATAAACATGTATAGACAAGTCAGCTTGGAGTTAACATCTTTCAGAAAATCCAATGCCTGGAATAGAAAAAGTTCCATAACAGAGCATTGAAAGGAGGATTATGTTTCCGTATTGCATTTCCAAAGAAGAAAGATGGGTGGAAGGTGACACTGGTCCTTCTCTGAAAATATAGATAAACATCACACACAGTTTCCCCTTAACAATACACAAATTAGGACCAGAAGTTGCAAATTCAAATTTTAGACTACATCCTATTCTGACATCTTGGAACTATTCAGTTAAGTCACTCATCTTCTTTATTTTCTACATCAAGTATATGAAGAGAATGACTTAGATCAGGTTTAGAAATTTTGGTTATTTTCTGATTTAGAAATACTGAGCCTGCCTAATAAGTGGATTATGAATAGGAAAATAATGCTGACATTAGGAAAATCAAATTTTTATTATAAAGAACTGCATTCATTATAGTTTTGGTTTTAGATAAATTTAGTGTTTCTGATTAAACAAAATAATTTAACTTATTGGCCTGTTTCTCAAAGCATAAAATTAGAATTTTCTAACATCGTTATTATTTCAGAGGGATAATTTTGAGGGAAAAAATGACATAACCAGTGCAAAAGCAATTTTAGCTTTGGAAGGTGCTATATACTATAAAATATTATTTTAGCTGAAATGGGGAGGCAAAACTTGCCTTCTCCACCTACCTCTACTCCAGAGATGATGTTGAGCCCAGAAACTGCTCTCAGTGTCAAGGCTACAGACAAGGTTACAGAAGGTATCAATACTTTCCAACTTCAATATCAGACCTTTAATAACACAGGAAATATGTTTCAAGGATTGATGTTGTCACATACCCACTGTGATAAAAATAATTCTCATTGCCTTTCCAATGTATTATGAGGAACTAGAATGTTACGAGGTCAGTCACTTGGTACTGATTTTCCCCTAAATTACAAAATCAAACAAGACAAATTACTCTGCAACCATTGCATTGTGTTTCTCCAAAATGTGTTAAAGTGCTTACCGCCCCAGCATGTGACAATAGAATCCTTGAAGATGTTACCAGATACCATAAGTTCATTCTGGAATAGGAAGGGTTCTAACCCAACGTGGCTGGTGGCCTTTTAAAAGAGATGTGACAAAGATAGATACACAAAGAGAAGATGACCATGTAAAGGTGACAGCAGAGATTTGGGTGCTGTATCTAGGAACTCTGGTAGCATAGTGCCTAAAGCATTTGACTGCTAACCAGAAGCCTGATGGTTCAAACCCACC
Organism: Orycteropus afer afer; assembly: GCF_000298275.1. NCBI lineage: Eukaryota > Metazoa > Chordata > Mammalia > Tubulidentata > Orycteropodidae > Orycteropus > Orycteropus afer. The sequence continues at coordinate 626,248 of NW_006922349.1, forward strand.
ATTGACTTCTCAGAAGGAAGTTTGGGCAATCTACTTCCATAGTGATACTGCCTCAGAAACCCAAGGATGGGGTCTATATGAGTTGGATTGGACTCGATGGCAGCGAGTTTGGTTTGATTTGGATCTATGAGCCAAGGAATATCATTGATTGCCAGAAATCACTAAAAGAAGAGTCAAGGAAGGAATGCTCTTCCATTAGTCCCCTCAGAGATAGCATGGTCCTGTCAAAACCTTGAATTTGGAATATTGACTTCTACAACATAAAGCAATAAATTTCTGTTGTTTTAAGTCACACTTTTTTATGGTATTTTGTAGCAGATACTCCAGGAAACTAATACATACCTAACAGAAAGAAAGTTTCCTCTTGGAAGGAAACACTTCTGTCAACACTGTTGCACTTGACCTCTCCCTCTCCAATTCAATGAATCAAAAGGGGCCACATGTCTTCAGGCATATCCACTGGTAGAAGTTTGTGTTTTTGTTTTTAGTTTACTTTTGAAACACCGTTGGTATGTTGGTGCTCAAATAATGTGAACTGGGGGAAAAAAAAAAGAAAAAGATCGAATACCCTGTACATCCACCACACCATTTTCTACCCTCCAGAGTAGCATTTGCAAATCCACGGCATATGTGACATTATCCATTTATGATTTTCTCTCTTCTTCCTTTTCTGCCTAACAACCCTTACTTTCTACCTCCAAACATATTTCTTTGTTCTATTTCTCTGTCCTGCTCTTGAACGCAGTTCCCATGTACCTACTCTCTGCAATGCTTCCAGATCTGCTGCAGTCCTTGTATTTGTTGTTGTTGTTGTTGTTGTTGTTATGTGACGTCGAGTCGTCTCTGACTCATAGCAACCCCTCCTTGGGTTTCCGAGGCAGTATCACTACAGAAGTAGGATTGCCCAAGCTTCCTTCCAAGGAGTAGCTGGTGGGTTTGAACCTCCAGCCTTCTGGTTAGCAGTCAAGTGCTTTAGCCACTATGCTACCAGAGCTCCCGTGTGCCCATCATCTGATGTCTTTACTGCTGCTTCCATTGGTATTGATTGTGGATCCAAGTAACATGAAATCTTTCACAACTTCAATCTTTCCTCCACTTATCTTGATGCTGCTTATTTGTCTAGTTTCAGGACTTCTCTTATTATTTTAATGTGTAATCCATACTGCAGACTGTAGTTTTTAACCTTCATCAGTAAGTGTTTCAAGTCATCTTCACTTTCAGCAAGCAAGGTTGTGCTGTCTGCATATCACAGGTTGTTAATGAGTCTTCCGCCAATCCTGATGCCATGTTCATCTTCATATAGTCTGGATTCTCAGATTACTTGCACAGTATACAGATTGAATGAATATGGTAAAAGGATACAACCCTGACACATTCCCTTCCTGATTTTAAACCATGCAGTATCCCCTTGCTTGGTTTGAACGACAGCCTCCGGTCTATGGACAATTCCCACTCTTCTCAATATTATCCATAATTTGTTATGATCCACACAGTTGAATTATTTTGCATAGTCAATGAAGCACAAATATACATCTTTCTGTTATTCTTTGTTTTCAGCCGAGATTCATCTGATATCAGCAGTGATATTCTTCTCTGGTAGCATAGTGGCTACGGCACTTGACTGCTAACCAGAAGCCTGGCGGTTCAAGTCCACCAGCCACTCCTCAGAAGGAAGATGGGGCAATCTACTTCCGCAGTGATACTGCCTCAGAAACCCAAGGAGGGGTCGCTATGAGTCGGGTCTGACTCGACAGCAAACAACAACAACAACAACATTCTTCATCCCACAGCCTCTACTGAATCCAGCTTGCTGTCTTTGTAGTGATGCTGTTCTTCTCCCATGGTAATAGGCATCTTAATTATCCCAAATTAGCCTATATCATTAGAATATCTAGGAACAGAGATCTGTTAGAGCTTTTTAAAATGGGATTATGAAGTGTATTGGTAATGGTATATAGGGAAACTTTATTTAATGTAGATTTAATAAAAAAATGAGAATATACTTAGTTTCTGCCAGAAGAGTGCCATGAAAGTGAAAAATGTAGGGAAATCTATTTCTGCTTCCTTAATGTTATACTCCGCAGGTGATTTTTCAGTGTGAAACAGCATAAAGTTCCCCATGCATCGTAGTGAGTCAGATAACTGGAGCAGTGTTTGTTTCCCAATCTAGGAAGAGATCTGATTCTGAAGCTGTCCCTATTGATTTTGTAATCTCGGGTGATTGTGATCTCCTCACATGCTTTCTGGATAAATTCAATTGTCTCTGCCTGTACTTTGGTGTTTACGTCAACATCTTTTGCCCTGGAATATAGACTATTATGTCCATAATTCCCAAGTTTTGTTTAGTGGTATCCCAGAGAGCCTTAAAGAATCTCAAGAGAAATGCTCTAAAAATTATTTTCTCTACTTACTTCTTGGTAGCAAATAAGCATATTAAATTGACATTGCTAATAATTATAGAATTTTTTATTAAGTAAATATAATAAAGCATTTTAAAAAATAAGAATCAAAGTGCAGAAAATATGATAGCATCATTTGAACTCAACATTGCATGACATTGAAGTATGAAGTAATCTCAGAGATGACTGCGAAAAGTTTAACAGATGGAAGAACAATTTCCAAGAATAGAATTCTATGTCCAAGGACATAGGAAAAGGTGCAATTGCTTCTTCACTCAAATATCCTTATCCCAAGTTCAGGGATATTTAAAATTTTTGGCATGATGCTGTATCTCTGAGGCATTTTTTTATTATCATTCCTAAAATGAGATTATTGATTTATGTAATTCCTGATGTATCATTTAATCTAATATTCTGTCAACTATAATATTTTATTCTCCCAGGATTCTGACTATTTGCATGCTTTATTTGACCCTCTCTGAAGTTCCAACTTGGGACTCATTGATATCTGTCTGTCTTTCAGCAACATGAACAAGAGCTAAAATCTTACAAATTTACAAAGTCTTCTCCCAAAAATAAAATCATTTAGTTTTAAAAATGATAAATAATAGAGTTTTGTTCCAATAATGATTTACTCTAAATGCCAGTTGGCAAGCCCGTTGGAATAGGATGGGCATATAGAATTGTTTGAAATCAATTCCAGGACTTTAGGAATCATTGTCTTAATTAGAAGGGAGTATGTCTGTTTTTATCTCTATGCATGAAAGTATACTGAAAAAAGATTTGAAAGAGTAGAAGGATAAGGGAGCAAGAGAACAAGTATATAAAGATAGGCAAGAAAAATCAGAAGAAAACTTTATGAGTCAAACAATCTCTATGATAATATAAATAATTTGCATATGTTTCCCAAATTTTCTAGGAAATAGAAAGTTGAACACTGGAAAAATAATTGTGATATATAAGTCTGAAACATGTCAATCAATATAATGCTCACAATTTGAGCTATTTTCCTTAACAAACTTATAGAAACTGATGGTAGAAGCCTGACATAATTGTTGTAGCATTTTCATGCAGGGAAATCAAAGTAAATAACAGTTTTGTGGAAAAGTGGGACGCACTGAAATGGCTGCTGACACCAAAGTGCACTGCAGGTTGCTATATCCAGTCCTGGTACTGCTAGGCCAATCAAGGTCAGAGAGGATTAATAGCTGGAACATCCCATTTGTGCCTGTGTAGTGAGTCGCATCATCCCAGAGGGAAGAGACTGTTCAAATAGGTGCAACATCTAATTGAATAATTTTTATTACTCAAATAAAATATTCTTTAGAAAGGATTAGCTAGTGAATGTCATTTTGATGGCTGAAAATGTGTATTTTTCATTTGTATAAGTAGGGGTCATTAGGTGTAGGTCTAATGATTTTGTGTAATTATATATTATATTAGTAAGTTACCCATTATCATGCCAATATATGGAAATTATTTGATTATTATATTTATTATTAATTATAGTAGTATTTTTATTAGAATTTTTAAAGTTATTCTTCTCTTCAAGCAAGATCACTCCTTTCATTATTTACCTCTTTAGAGAAATGAAATGAATATAAATGCTTAATTTCCCTCATGTTTAAATCTCTTAATAGATTCATGCAAAATAATTTTCAGAAAATGTATGATCTCTTTCACTCCATCACTTGTTTCCTTCCTTTTTTTAACTCAATTAGAATGTCTTCTACACTACTCACTAGACGAATGATTCTAAAAAAAAAAAAAAAAAAAATCTAATTCTTTAGCTTTAAAATACATATGCTTTCATATAATTAATTTTCTCCCATACAAAACAGACCAAAAGCATGGAGACTTTTTTTTTGTTTTTCTTTCAATTCAGTACAACTTCTAATTCATTACTATAGCATCTTTTACAAATTTTAAATATTTTTCAGTGGCTGTCCTTCACTCCCAACTCACTTTTTTATTACTTTGAAGAGATGTCAGAATTGTGATGAAATATCAAGAAATGATTGTGTTGTTTCCATTGGGAAAAGAATGTACCCTCTGACAAGAGGAGATGGGGCTTTGGTTGAATTTGCCAATTGCACAAGGTAAAATTAATTGCTAAGCAGACAATTCCGTCTGGGAATGTGGAAATATCAATCTATTATGAGTGAAAAGCCTTCTTTGGACTGAGCTCCATCTCCATGATAGAGTATTTAAGAAGTCTTTAATTTTACTCTTGCATTACTAAGATTTGGACTCAGCTGCTGTGAGGTAGGACCTTAGATTTTCATGGAAATTCCAAATACTGGGATATTTTCTTTAGGCAACATCTGTGTTAGGCAACTCTCTGTGACAGTATCTTTTAATGACTGAGACAATGGTCTATTCAAGATTAAGAAGGATGGATGCATACATTTACTTTTTGGCAGCAGTATATTAGAAAAGGAATATGTTAGCCCAAAACACAGAAGGACAAAACTTTAGTAATAGTTAAGAAATACTTGAGCAGATTTACTGAAGAAGAAAAGGACCAGGCATAGCACATATTTGCTGCAAGAGTGTACTTACTATTTAGTGTGAGAAATACCCAGATATTAAAGGGGATTTTAAAATTTAATGGGTGCGGGACATGGATACTCATTACTTAGGGAGAAGTATGATTGTCCTTTGAAATTTAAATAAATTATTACCTTTTTTTTTTTTTTGTAATTAGGTGTGGATGAAACCTTTCTCTGTGATTTGGAAGAGATTAAATTTTGTTAAATGTTTCCTTTTATATTTTGTTTTATTATAATCTGATTTTATCACAAGTGTTTTTCATTTATTTAGTACATCTCAAGTTTCTCAAATGTATAATTCTTACTGGTAGTGACAGGCACTATTCATTATTTTTATCATATGACACTTGGTACAATGCTTGAACCTAGAAAGTGTTTGCACTTGAGAGATTTTATCTCTCTTTCCTTTTCAAATGTATTGCAGGCAATAATGCCTCAGGTGGTGTAGGCCATTTCAGGTTAACAAATTTATTGCCACAGAAAGGTCACGAGAAGGTTATCTCTCATAACTGTAGTCATGCTGGATTCCTGGGAAGAGGTGTCACACCGGGTTGGTTGAAATCTATAAGTCTTAGACAGGTCCTGCTCAGTTGGTAGAATGTTGAATGACCTGACTTGGAGGTCTCCTCTCATATACTGTGAGAGTCCCAAGCTATGCCTGAATTTCTGTGGCTTCTTCAAGAATGCACAAAGCTTCTACCATCTGGCGTCACTGACATAGACCCTCCTAAATGACCTTTCCTCCTGGTTCTACCTTCCATTTATTTTCAGGAAGCTTTAGAACTTCTCTGTCTTTTTCACCCTAAAATAAGGACTTTTTCCCTATCTCTAGTTTTCTTTTCTTAAAAACATGAAGGAGCAGCAACACAATAGAAAAGGAACTGTGTGTGTGTGTGTTTATGTGTTAGTTGCCTTTTTATAGTAACCTTATGCACAACAGAACAAAACACTTTCTGGTTCTGTCCCATCCTCACAATTTTTGCTATACTTGAGCCCATCATTACAACCACTGTGTCAATCAATCTTGTTGAGAGATTTTCTGTTTTTCACTGGTCCTCTAGTTTACCAGACATGATATCATTCTCTAGGAAATAATCCATCCTGATAACATGACCAAAGTAGGAGATACAGATTCTCCTCACCCATTCTTCTAAGGAGCACTCAGTTTGTTTTCCACTACAGATTTGTTTGTTCTTCTGGCAGTCCAGGGTATATTCAATATTCTTCCCCAACATCATAATTCAAATGTATTCAATTCTTCTCCTACAATTCTCCTAAGGAAAGATAAATTCACTGAGCAATGGGCACTTATGAGAATGCTGTTTTTGTTATGTGCCATAGAGTTGGCCCCGACTCAGCAACCAAACCCCTCCTTGGGTTGCTGAGGCAGTATCACTATGGAAGTAGATTGCCCAATCTTCCTTCTGAGGAGTGGCTGGTGGGTTTGAACCACCAGACTTCTGATTAGCAGTCAAGTGCCTTAGGCACTATGCTACCAGAGCTCCTACTTATGAGAATAGAACATCTTAATAGGTTCTGAAAGCTACCTTCTCATAGAAATTGTGGTAAAGCATTGGATGAACAATAATGTAACAGAAATTTAGGACATAATTATGGAGGAGCGCTGTTGATGCAATGTTTAAGTACTCGACTGCTGCAAAGTTTGGCAGTTCAAACCCATCAACTGCCTTGGGAGAGAAAAATGTGGCAGTCTGTTTCCATAAAAATGAACAACCTTGGAAGACCTGTGAGGCCCTTCTACTCTGTCTTATAGAGTTTCTGTGAGTTTGAATTGACCCTGTGGCATTGAGTTTGGTTTTCTTTTGTTTAATCTTTAAGATTAAAGAAGCAGACTGCTAAATATTTCTTTTATAATATGGTTGGTGGGTTTATACAGTCAACCTTCTGATTAGCAGCCAAGCTCTTAACCATTGACCACCAGGGCTCCTTTGAATGATGTTGTTATGTGCTGTCGAGTCAACCCCAACTCATAGCAACCCCTCCTAGGTTTCTGGGGCAGTATCACTATGGAAGTAGATTGCCCAACCTTCCTTCCAAGGAGTGGCTGGTGGGTTTGAATCGCCAGACTTCTGGTTAGCAGTCAAGTGCCTTAGGCACTATGTCACCAGAGCTCCTTGAATGATGTTAGACAGTGCTAAATCACAAAATTTCCTAGGTTCCATGGCATCAATCAGAAAGACTGTCATGATGAGGAATACACAGAGCTACTTGAGCATAGTAGATTTTGGTCCTTATTTGAGATTTATGATAATTCATTTTACAATGAAAAAAAAAAAGTCTCAAAGTGTTTAACTAAACTGATGTACGTCTTTTCTGGACATCATCTATCACAAGGTAGAGTAGTCCCTGACCATGAAATAAAGTTAGCAATACTACCTAGTTAACCTTTGGTAATCCAATCATTCACAAATTTTTTTTAATAAGAATATTAGCCAAAAATATTTATTTTTTTGTGTGGGTGAATTTATTATCTACATATCACATTTTATCAATTTATTAAAATGCATATGAATGTTTTTGTATTATTTTAATAATCCAATGTCAGAGAACAATTTAAATTTGATCAATATATATAATGCAGATTATAAGGTAATATAGGGGATAAGGCATAGATATCAATCTCAAGAAACTTTCAATCTATGTGATAAGATTGTTGCTGTTGTTGCTATTAGGTGCCATCAAATTAGCTCCAAATCATAGTGACCCTATGCATAACAGAACAAAACACTGTCCAGTCTGGTGCTAGTCTCACAATCCTTGCTTATAAAATACAGCTTGTTGTAAAAGATAGCTCAAAATAAAAACTAAGCAGACTGCAAAATTTTGACTGTGCCATTGACCATGCAGTCTGAAGATACAGTTTAAAGTCTAAAGACATGGACTTATGATGAACTTTTCACAGATGATGGAACTGAGTTAACTTGTAGATTGATTTATGTGTCCAATGTCAAGGAGACATTTAATAGTGAAACCATACTTCTGGCTGATTCTGATGCAAAGTTGATGTTCTTTCCTTTATTCTATTTTTCTGACACACAACAAAGGAGCTCTGGTGATGCTATTGGTTAAAGGATTGGGCTGGTAACCAACAGGTCAGTAGTTTGAAACCACTAGCTGCTCTGCAGGAGAAAGATGAGACATTCTGCTTCCATAACAATTTATACAGCCTTGGAAACCCAGTGGTACAGTTCCACTCTGCCATATCAGGTTGCTATGAGTAGGAATCAACTCAATGGAAGTGGGTTTGGGTTTGGGTTTTGTCTGACATACTAGTCATTGTGAGCTGTCTCGAAGTACTTGATGGATGCTTAGCTCACTAACTTTTCTTCCTTGACAGTCTAGAAGCTATTATGTGATATGAACATGGGGGCCATTTTTTGGAACTCCACTGACTTCATCCTTTTGGGCCTCATCACTCATCCCTTATTCCCTGGACTTATCTTTGCAGTGGTCTTCTCCATCTTTGTGGTGGCTGTAACAGCCAATGTGGTCATGATTCTTCTCATTCATGTGGACTCTCGTCTCCACACACCCATGTACTTCTTGCTCAGCCAACTCTCCATTATGGATACAATCTACATCTGCATCACTGTCCCCAAGATGCTACAAGACCTTCTGTCCAAGGAAAAGACCATCTCCTTCTTCGGTTGTGCAATTCAGATATTTCTCTACCTGACACTGATTGGAGGGGAATTCTTCCTATTGGGCCTCATGGCCTATGACCGATATGTGGCTGTGTGTAACCCCCTTCGGTACCCTCTCCTCATGAACCGCAGGATTTGCTTGTTCATGGTAGTAGGCTCCTGGGTTGGCGGCTCCCTAGATGGATTTATGCTGACCCCTGTCACCATGAGTTTTCCCTACTGTGGGTCCCGAGAAATCAACCATTTTTTCTGTGAGATCCCAGCTGTGCTGAAGCTGTCATGTATAGACACATCCTTATATGAAACTCTCATGTATTCCTGCTGTGTGGTGATGTTGCTCATCCCTATATCCATCATCTCTGTCTCCTACACACGAATTCTAATTACGGTCCATCAGATGAATTCTGCTGAGGGCCGGCACAAAGCCTTTACCACCTGTTCCTCCCATATTATGGTGGTGAGCATTTTTTATGGGGCAGCCTTCTATACCAATGTGCTCCCCCATTCTTATCACACACCAGAGAAAGATAAGGTTGTGTCTGCCTTCTATACCATCCTCACTCCCATGCTCAACCCACTCATTTACAGTTTGAGGAATAAAGACGTGGCAGCCGCTCTATGGAAAGTGTTGGGGAGATGCACTTTCTCCCAGAGAATCAGAGCTGGAGATGTTTCTAGAAAATACTAAGGTCCAGATGACCATCACCATCACTGTTGCCAATTACCTATAATCTTTCAAGAAAACAGTTATTGGTTCTAAAAAATGTTCAGTGTCATTTGAGTCATCCTGAGATACCAACAGGCAAAATCCTTTGGTTGAAAATGTCATTTAAAAGCAATAGCTAAATACCAAAAGTATCTCAGTATCAACCAAAATATTGTTTGGATCCACAGACATAGTCAAATCTATTAATAAGTCATCCCAGTCAGGCCAAGCATCCCTTTAAACTTAGATAGATATTTGTATATGTTGTATGTGTTATATATATGTTCATGTGCCCTTTGTCTCTGTATTTATTGCTGACCAACTTTTGAATGTAAAATCACAAGTGTCATGGGCCATATCCTTGATGATCTTATTTCAAACATTTTGTACAAGTAGGATACGTTTTAATGTTTATAGAATAGCTATTTAAGAAGTGTTTATGAGCATGATTAGATTACATTTTGATTGCTGTATTCTTTGTTAATATTCAGAACATCCGTATTTTTATTACTTATACTAAGCTGCATAGTTACCATGCCTTTATATGTCAGAGTCTCACATATCCCTTACATTTTGTTGATAATTTTTAAATTGATTTCTTCCATTAAGATAATAACATTGCTACAATTCTGCAATAATTTACATTTATGCTTTCATAAAGAAATAATGGATAAACATAAAATGAATGCATAATGACACTTTCATTACCAAACTTTCTCCTTTGGGTTTAGTTGCTCAATTATCTTATTCTCACCTTTTCCATTTGATATATGAATAGTCAAAAATTTCCCTTTTAAATTATTTGGGAAGAGCTGTGGTGTTTTGATAGTGATTGAATACCTTTATAAAAATGCCTAATATATTAACTAAATAATGATGGCACTGAGCCTTCCACCATCCACTTACACAATGTTATCTATGTGTGTAAAGTTCTGAAACATTGCAAATAAAAGAGAAATTTTGATTCCTTGTTTTTTTCTATAAATAGAGGGCTTAGAAAAGAGAAAATTTGGAAAATATAAATTATTTCACATTAGACAAAGATTAAATTTAGTGGTTCAACTCACCAGCCATTCTGCAGAAGAAAGATAAGGCTGTCTGTTTCCCTAAAGCAAAACAGCTTGGAAACCCAATGGAGTGTGCTATGAGTCAGAATTGACTTGATGGCAGTGAGATTTTGTGTGTGTGTGTGTGTGTGTGTGTATGTGTGTTATGTTGTATTATATTGCATTGTGTGACAGTTTTGCTACTTAGATTAATGTCAGCAGATAGCAAAATCTTTCCTTCCTCAATTTTGATTCAGGTCAAAAACACTTCCTTTTATATGTTAATCATGAAGTTGGTTTTACTTCCTAAAATTCCTAAGGACTTGATCTTTACTCTTAAAGTTGTTGTTGTTATATGCCATGGAGTCAGACCCAACCCATAGCGACTCCTCCTTGGGTTTCTGAGTCAGTATCACTACAGAAGTAGATTGCCCCATCTTTCTTCTGAGGAGTGGCTGGTGGGTTTGAACCGCCAGCCTTCTGGTTAGCAGTCAAGTGCCTTAGACACTACGCTAACAGAGCTCCTACTCAAAAAATAACTAAGAGATGGAAGAATGACCTGGGGAATAGATTCTCTCCAAATGGAGAAACAGACCATGACTGAGTTATGAAATGTACTCAATGTGACCTCAATTCAGTTCCATTCACGTTTCAGTTTCCTTTGAGTCTCTGCATTCTTGCTAGTGTCTTTTTCCTCTTCTCTCCCCATTATACTGTAGGGCCCTATTCCTGATCTTTCACTCTGCAGAACTGCTTTATGTTTCACATTTTTCCTCTACCTAGAGAATATTATATCTGGTCCTTTCCTTATATAGAATTGTTGTTTTTGTTCTTAGCTGCCATCAAGTCAACTCCGACTCAGCAACCCTATGTACAACAGAATGAAACAGAACCACGTCGTTCCCCATCCTCTCACTTTATTATACTTGGGCCCATTGTGGCAGCCACTGTGTTAATCCATTTTGTTAAGGGTCTTCCCCTTTTTTGCTGACCCTTTATTTTCCTAAGCATGAATCTTTCCTCAGGAAATAGTGCCTTGTATATTTAACAAGGGTGTTCAATATGAGGATTGGCAGATATTTCAAAAATACCTAACAAACAATTAATAAGGAAGGTGCATTTAGAGTAGTTCCCACTAATACATGCGATTTAGTGTTCTGGTTACATGGTGAAGCTCTGACAGAGCTATACCACAAATAGGATGGCCTTAACAAACAGGTGTTTATTCTTACAAGCTGGAGGCTTTAAGTCCAAGTTCAAAGTGCCAGGTTCTAGGGCTGGTGAAAGCCTCTCAACCTTGGGGGTCCAACTCTGCCTCCTGCTCCCTGCCCAGTGGAGCTAGAGGCATTTCTTCACTCAGACAGCTGCTGGCTGCTGAGGCTGAGAACCCCCAAGGTTAACAAGTAAAAGGCACAGTCCCGATGTTACCA
>NW_006922349.1:638682-648753 GCF_000298275.1 Orycteropus afer afer
CCAGCCTTCTGGTTAGCAGTCAAGTGCCTTAGGCACTATGCTACCAGAGCTCCTAGGTATGCTATACTTCATACAATTAAAAAAATTAAAATCCATCAATATATGATTGATTCTACTCCCCTTAAACATTGGACATGCCATACCCTGAAAAGGAGTAATTAGGGATTTTTCCTTAGTTTTCAAATTCATATATGAAAAAACTTGAAGTCATCATTTTTCCCTCTACAACAAACAATGAAACATTTACTTGGGAATGAACATTAAAAGTTACATTAAATTTTAAAAACTAAAAATTAAATAACTATTAACTGCATACCCATAATATGTCAGGTACTGTTCTAAATTATGGCAAAATATATAGTGCAAACAGTCCCCATTTTTCAAGGGTGTTAATCTACATTATTTCACTTTGATGGTAATCCTCAGCAAGACTTACAAGGTGTTTAGGAAAGGAATTGGCCCCATGGGAGATGGATAAACTGATGTTCAGAGAAGATTATTTCTTCCCTAAAGGACAAGGTACACAGGGGCCTCAGAATCATGTCTTCTGACTCTTGGGTCAGTGTTTGGTGCTAAACCTGGTAAGCAATTGATAGAAAATTTCCAAAGGAAACAATTTGCAATGTGCAGCTGCCAACATGTTGATTTTAATGACCTGGGGACAAAAGTCCTATAGGGAGCTGCAGGTTGATAAAACTTCTGTTCGTATTCTGAAACACACCAGCTGGGCTGGTCTACCAAGGACCTGAGGATTCATGATGAGGGACATGTAGACCCCTGCCAACTCCTCTCAGGTGACAGATATGAAAGTTAGATTTTTGGATTCTTGCTTCTTTCTACATATATATTTCATAACAATATAGAATTTTTAATAGTGAACAGCATAAAACCTACTTATTCAATGTTTTATTAAATACTCAGGGAAATTTCAGACAAGAAGGGGAGACAGGGGGAATTGAAAATATTTAGATGATTATTTACCATGGAGAGGAGATTGTAGACTTCTAGTCTAGAAATTAACAGAATAATGCTATCTAATTGTTGCTGTTGTTAGGTGCAATTAAGTCAGTTTCAACTTATAGCGACACCGTGTACGACAGAATGCAACATTGACTAGCGCAGAGTCCTCCTCACAATCCTTGCTGTATTTGGCTCACTGATGCAGCCAATATGTCAATACAGCTTGTTGAATTTCTTCCTCTTTTTCACTGACCCTCTACTTTACCAAGAATGATGTCATTCTCTAGGGATTGGTCACTGCTAATAACATGTCCAAGGTACCCAAGATGAAGTCTCATCATCCTTGCTTCTAAGGAGCATTTTGCTTACCTAATTGTTGCTGTTGTTGTTATGCACCTTCGAGTCGGACCCAACTCATAGCGACCTCTCCTTGGGTTTCCAAGGCTGTATCACTACAGAAGTAGATTGCCCAACCTTCCTTCCGAGGAGTTGGTGATGGGGTTTAACCACCAGCCTCCTGATTAGCAGTCAAGTGCCTTAGGCACTATGCTACCTTAAATAAACTCTTTCCATGAGGTCTGTCAAAAACGGGAAAACAAAATATGTGAAATAAATAATTACACAAGGCAAGGCAAATGTAATAATGCAAGATTTCATGGCATGGATGGGTTTCTTAGCTAAAAATACAGGTGGATTGCTAAATATAATTCATGAATATAATTATCTAAAATAAGTGAGTTTTCATAATTATTCTTAGCTGGGATTTTGTTGAGGGCAGATCTTGTTAAGCCTGAAAGCTTCCTCTATTCTTGTGATAAAATTACTCATCTCTGTGAGAATTTCCTTTGAAATCTCAGAGACTCTTAAGTTCAAAACATTAAAATAACTCTTTCTACTACATTAATTTGGTTTGTACAGCTACTTAAGATTATAAAGGTAATAAATACATACCTGTACAATCAATTGTGATTATCTCATATTAATTTCCTTTTCTTTGATTAGCCTGTTAAATGTACTTAATTTTGTTAGATATTAATTAGCACACAAAGACAAGGGTCTTTATTTTGTTCTATGATGTATCTCAAGTGACTAAAATTTTTCTTGATATGAAATATGTGCTGAACATATATCAGTTGAATGAATGATCAAAAGCTGCTTCCTTTTAGATGGCTTAGAACTAGAAAGCACATATTTCAATTTTTTTTTATTATTATTCTCATTATCTTTTTTGTAGATACCTGGTCTTGAAGAGTTACAGTGGAAACTGAAGGTCCACAAGAGTAGGTCAATTTTATAATCTCACATGGAATTGCATGTCAAGTATGACACTAGAAACAACATAACTGTATATAAATTCTATCCAACTATACCAGCCACTCCTCGGAAGGAAGGTTGGGCAATCCTACTTCCGTAGTGATACTGCCTCGGAAACCCAAGGAGAGGTCGCTATGAGTCAGGGCTGACTCGATGGCACATAACAACAACAACAACAACATGCCAATTCTTATCTAATTTCTATTAAATATGGTAAAATTGTGAGAAAATGATGTTTTTTGATGGCTTAAACTTAGCTATTTTTTCTCCTTTGAAACAAACAGAAATTAAGTCCCATAGTTGTGGTTTGCCCAAGCTGGTGAGGAAACAGAAAAAATGTTTTCTCCATCATCTACAGAATATTTTACATGTGACAATTTTATATATATTACAAAGAATCTCATTTAAATTTTAGTTTCCAAAAAAAATGAACGGAGGTATAGTAACACGTATATCAGCTGCTAATGGGCAGACTCGAGGGCACATTAACAACAACAACAAAATGTTATGTAATGTAATGGTGAGGCTGGTTGAGGGACTGGGGCATATGTGTTAGATGGGGCATTATCTTGTCTGCTTGATGTTAAGTTAAAATCACCTTTGATGTGGTGTGGTCAACAGTGAGATCTGTGAGTCTGGCCTTGAAAAATATGACGTAGGTCTTTGCAAGGTCTTTCTGAGGGTACCTCTAGTGAGGAGGGTCTTTACGCTTTTGGACTTCAATATAAAGCTGATTCCTGCAGACATGTGCTGACTGGGGATTGCCCAAGAGTTAGGGAGAATTTTGGGCTTCTGTAAATAATTAACTTTACTTTTTTACTTTATTCCTTTGCTAAAAATTTTCTATTAAAAATACATTACAAATTCAGAATGTATATTTGTTAAGCTGGCTATAAGCTTATCTGATGATTAAAAGGATATTGTACACTTAAGTTCACTAGTGGTTACTAGAAGGGGAAGCAAGGGGGAAGCTGGGTTTTTCCTTTAAGTTGAGTTTATGTAAACAGTGATGAAATATGAAAAATGGATATGGAAAATTGGTGGTTCAAATTAAAGAATGTAATCAACATCACTAAATTGTATGTATACATGAGGAAATTGTTGAGATGGTCTGGATTGTATTATGTATATTTTGACACAATAAGAAAAACAAAATAAAACAAAACAAAACAGAAAAACTGTGCCCTAAGGAGGAAGTTGAACATAGTGGCTAGAAGCATGAAAAACGCAGTCAGACTTTCAAACTGGTCCCAGCTTCCCCTACTTCCTTCTCTGTGCCTACATTTCTCTAATTGTAGAATGGTATTAATTTTAATAATTTATTTCACAGAGGTACTGTGAAGAGTGACTGTATCAAAAGACTAGAACATGCAGAAGTGTTCCTGGCATGTAGTGAATGTCATTGGAGTAATTTGTAATTAGCAATTTTCTCAATTACTTTTAAAAACTGATAACAGTATTTATTGGTATATTAGTAAAGAGCTCTGGTAGTATGGTAGTCAAAGCACTTGGCTGCTAACCAAAAGATTGACGGGAACCAACCAACTGTTCCACAAAAGAAAGATAAGGCAGTTTGCTTCCTCAAAGATTT
The DNA here is from genome assembly GCF_000298275.1 of Orycteropus afer afer. Lineage (NCBI taxonomy): Eukaryota > Metazoa > Chordata > Mammalia > Tubulidentata > Orycteropodidae > Orycteropus > Orycteropus afer. Next base: position 642,548 of record NW_006922349.1, read on the forward strand.
ATAGCCTTGGAAAACCTATCAGGCAATTCTTCCCTGTTCTATAGGGCCACTATGAGTTGGAATCAACTAGATGGCAATGGCTTTAATTTCTTATCACTGTTGTAACTAAATGCCACAAATTTAATGTCTTAAAACAACGTAAGTATATTATCTTACAGTTCTGGAGGTCAGAAGCCAAAAATGGATTTTAAAGGGCTGAAATCAAGGTGTCAGTAGGGCTGTGATTCTAAGGGAGAATCAGTTTGTTCCTTTTCTGACCTTCAGAGGAAGCCCACATTCAATGGAATCACTTTTATCTTTACTTCCATTGTCACATCTTCTCTGAAACTCCTACCTTCCTCTTTGCATTATAAAAACACTGTGATTACATTGGGTTCACTCAAATAATCCAGGACAATCCCCATCTCCAGAATCTTAATTTAATCCCATCTATAAAATTATTTTGCTCAGATAAGATTGTATATATTCATAGGTTCCAAGGATTTGGACATAGACAATAGGGTTCAATGTGTAAAGCGTAGTGCCTAAGGCACTTGACTGCTAACCAGAAGGCTAGAGGTTCAAACCCAACAGCCACTCCTCGGAAAGAAGAAAGGGCAATCTACTTCCCTAGGGATACTGCCTCAGAAACCCAAGGAGGGGTCGCTATGAGTCAGGTCCAACTCGAGGGTACATAACAACAACACAACTAGTCTATTACAGGAGCTCTGATAGCAAAGTGCCTAAGGCACTTGACTGCTAACCACAAGGCTGGCAGTACAAACCCACCAGCCACTTCTCAGAAGGAAGATTTGGCAATCAATTTCCATAGTGATACCACCTCAGAAACCCGAGTAGGGTTCACTATGAGTCGGGTCCGATTCACTGGCAAATAACAACAACAATGTCTATTACAGCATTATAAATTAAATAAAGATAAAAAATGAATAATATCCTACATAACTTTATATTTTATTTATATTATTTAAAAAATAACATTTTTTTCCTGATAATAGGAGGTAGATGGAAACTTCCAGTGGAGAAAAATCATTCTTAATATTTTTTCTTTTTATGTATTTAACATAGGGTGAATTTAAATTACATTGCCAGTATCTATAATAAAATTCTTGGTGCAGAATAACATTTGAAGAAATTATTTACACAATATTTGGGACCTACTTAAAGGAAGATCTACCACATCAAAGCAAATTCAAAAAGAAGAGGAAAGAGTAAGTCTTTTTTTCTCTCTTTTTTTTTTTTAATTTCGGTTAAAACCTTGATTCCTCTGAGAAGGTGTTTCTCAGCAAAGATCTGAAGGACATGTGGGGTTGGCTATGAACAGATGTGGGGAGGAGTTCCAGGTAGGGATACTGTGGTGGCAAAGGTCGAGGGCTTGGATAAACATTAACAGGGAGGGTAGTGGGGCTACAGCACAAGGGCAAACATGCAGGAGAGGAAGGAGATGACCTAAGAAAGCAAAAGGGTCAAATAAAGAAAGCATTAACATGAGAAGTGAAGCCAGCATTGCTCATATCGAACAGAGAGTGACTTGGTCTAAGTGAGTTTTCCAAAGATCACTTTGGTTGTGCTGAGACCAGACTAAAAGAACATGGAGAGAGCAGGGGATAGAGGGAAGGTTATTGGAACAATCAAGGTGAAATACAACAATGGCTTGAATGTATACTAGCTGAGGATGTGGTCAGAAATATAGTCACCTATTTAGTTTAAATATTTTACACTTACAAGGTAAATTGTTTGACATTCCTAGATGTGACAAAGGAAAAGCCCTGAGCTCCTATCCCTCAGTGTGGGTTATTTTCATTAAGAATATTTTGGATACTAAAATAGAATGGATTTATTTTCTATCAATAGACTTTATATTAAGTAATGAATACATTACTAGACAATATTTATTCTTTATTTTCTTTGAGAAATGGAAGGGAATTTTAGTGAATGAACCACCGGGCTAGATGAGGAGCCACCTGGCTTTAGGGTTTGTACACAGGGTATTTAGGTAACTCTGACAAATGGGACACTATTGTGTTATTCTTTAGAGTAATTTGAACATTCCAGTCAGAGGGAAATTTGGAAAGAAACAATTTGCTTTTTATGATAAGCTATTAATTGAAACACCACCCATTCAAACTCACAAGCTACTCTACAGAAGAAAAGACCTGGGAATCTACCACTATAAAGAATTGTTGTTGTTGTTGTTATGTAGCGTTGAGTCGGATCCAACTCATAGTGACCCCTCCTGGGTTTCTGAGGCAGGATCACTACAGAAGTAGATTGCCCAACCTTCCTTCCGAGGAGTGGCTAGTGGGTTTGAACCACCAGCCTTCTGATTAGCAGTCAAGTGCCTTAGGCACTATGCTACCAGAGCCTAGGAAACCCTATGGAGCATTTCCACTCTGTCCTATAGGGTTGCTTTGAGTCAAAATGGACTCAAAGGTACACAACAATAACAATTATAATTTTGACATTAGATAGCACTACTTAGACTTTGTTGATTCCATAGGTCAATTTCCACTGTCATTACAATGCTTTCATCTTTGTGAAACCAAACATGACTTTCCAGCATGATAAACAATACCTAACTGAACATGGATTTCATATACATAGCATTTTTTTCACTGTAAGCTTATCATGGTATCTCTATGGAAGTAGAATGCCCAATCTTCTTTCCATGGAATGGCTGGTAGTTTTGAACTGCTGGCCATCGTTAGCTGTCAAATGCCTCAGGCACTATGCCAACAGAGCTGCCAAGTATATTGCCAACCTTCATGGATGTACTTTACAAAAACAGATACATAATAAATAACCATCCATCTTGTATTTTTATTTGCTTTATATGGCAAACTTACTTAGTGAGGTATACGGCATAAATTGCATTTTACTCCTGGGCTTTACCCTTGATTGGACTTTCCCTTTTACAAACATAAATGTTAAATCTTTAAATCAGTAAGAGCTACCTTTGAGGGAGAGTGTACAATATTGCATTTATTATTATTTTTATTTTAAGCACTTGTTGTGGTTACCTAGTACACTTCTGACAAGAATATATCATAAATGGGATGGCCTTAACAAACAGGAGCTTATTCTCTTTCAGTTTAGTGGCTTTAAGTCCAAGTTCAAAGTGCCAGGCTCTAAGGGCTGGGTGAAAGCCCCTCAACCTTGGGGTCCAGCTCTGCCTCCTGCTCCCTGCCCACTGGAGCTAGAGGCGTTTCTTCACTCAAACAGCTGCTGTCTTCTGAAGCTGAGAATCCACGGTTGACAAGTAAAAAGGCATAGTCCTGATGTTATCAAACCACATGGCAGGCCATTAATTTAAGTCCACTCTAAGTCCCAAGGTTGGCAGAGTATGGCAGGCTGCTGAACAATGAGATGGGTACATACAGGTAGATGTGTGCCATAAACTAGAGACCATTTCCCATGGCTTCTGCTATATACAGGAAGCAGACCACCTTCCCTAAGGCAGCTACTCAGCTGCTTGTGGTAGATCCCACCATGGAGCTGATTGCCAGTTTCATCATGGGGAATAACTACCACCAGCTGCCCAGCCATTCAATCTGGCCAAGACAAGTTGACACACAAACTGAACTACCACAATTCCACCCCTTATCAACTTGCCATCTGTACAGATCTTCATTGGGTGGCATCTGTACAGATCTCTCTCACTGGATGGTTCCAGTCCCCTAGTTCCTTTAAGTGGTGACCTCATCCTCTTGGCCTGCTGGGTCCTGTTCTTTTCCCTCTTGGGCATGGTAGCCCCGCCTCTTGGGCAGTGGCTGTGGCTCCATCCCACTGGCTCACATGAACAAGCAGCCCCACATTCCAGAACCAAGTTGGTGAAGACCTGGCTCTTTGAAACCTAGAGGGCTATGGTTGTTCCACCAAAGGACCAAAGGCCATGGTCCTACCCTTTCAGGCTGAGGCAGCTCTGCTCCATTTCCTTGGTCTCTCTGCTTCTGCTGATTAATGCTAAAGGTAACCCACTCTGCAGAAAATCTTATTGCCCTAAAAACACTCAGCTTTCTTGCTCCATGGGCCAGCCAACCTGCTACTCCATTTCAAGCTGCTCTATTATACTAACTAATACCTGAAGGCAACCCACTCCACCAGGGAACCACCTATCCAATGGCACCCAGCTTTCTCCTCTGTGGGCTGGTAAGCTTGCTGCTGTTTAATGCTGGTTTCTGGGTTCTGCTCCTGCCATCTTTCATGCTGTATGCTGGAGTCTTTGTGCTAAGGTCTTGGGTTAAGTACACACTTCATTCCTGTTTCCACATTTTAGGTATCTGTCAGAGCAGCACCCCACTCTCTTGGTACCAAATCCTGTTGTGGTTACCTAGTGCCACTCTGCGAAGAATATATCATAAATGGGATGGCCTTAACAAACAGGAATTTATTCTCTTACAGTTTGGAGGCTTTAAGTCCAAGTTAAAAGTGCCAATTTCTAGAGGCTGGGTGAAAGCCCCTCAACCTTGGGGTCCAGCTCTTTCTCCTGCTACTGTCCCACTGGAGCTAGAGGCATTTCTTCACTCAGACAGCTGCTGGCTGCTGAGGCTGAGAAGCTCAAGGTTGACAAGTAAAAAGGCACAGTCCTGATGTTCTCAGACCGCATGGCAGGCCATTAATTTAAGTCCACTGTAAGTCCCAAGGTTGGCAGAGAATGGCAGGCTGCTGAACAACAAGACAGCTACATGAAGGTCCAAGTGTGCCAAAAACTAGAGACCATTCCCCAAGGCTTCTGCTTATATACAGAAAGCAGACCATATTCCCTAAAGCAGCTATTCAGCTGCTTGTGGTAGATCCTATCATGGAGTTGACTGCCAGTCTCATCATGGGGAATAACTACCACCAAGCTGCCTAGCCATTCAACCAGGTCCAGCCAAGTTGACACACAAACTGAACTATCACAGCACTTAAATTCTTAATCTATCTGCAACAAATTAAGAATGAAAATCCTTTTCTAAATTGTGGCCTATTGTTTCCACATTCTTATTTATATTATACAATCTGCTCCACAGATTTGTACTCATGTTAGTTAGTTAGATTTAGCCTAAGAGTTCAGGAGAACATTGGCAGGTGTCTTACTTGGTTAATTTTTTATTCCTGTATGTATTTTGCTGAAATGACTTTAAGATGTTTTATGTTTAACTGCCTATCTGTCACCATTCCAAACCCACAGCAGTAATTGGAACAATGCAGGGAATCATTTAGTGGTATGATCATATTTTATTTTTAAGGTATTTTATTATGGGAACTGTGTTGCATATAAATGAAAGAATAAAGAAGCTATTTGAAGAAAGATATGCTAAAAGAATAACTAAGCAGTGAGCTGATTCAAATTTAGGAAATGGCAAAAAAAAAAAAAAAAAGTACAGAGAGATAAGAAAAATTTAATTCATCAAATCTCAACAAATACCCAAACCATTATTTTCCTAAGTTATTAATTTCATTCACTTTTAGCTATTCAATTAATCAATTAATCAATCATTCATTCATTTCACCAACCTGTATATTCTTAGCCCTACTATATGTTGGGCAATTTTCTCAATTCCAGAAATACAGAGTGAACAAGGCAGATATAGTTACTCTACTCTAGGTATAGCAAACACCATTATCATAAATTGTATGTAAAAAAATGAACATAAAAATATTATAAAAAGGAATTCTCAAATAAGGAGTCACAGTTTTATGAAAACAAGGTTACCCTGTCTGATTTCTGTAGCATTCTATCCTGGGAAATTTTATCTTGACCAGTATCCTCTGAGAAGTCATCTCTTTAATACGTTTCTCCCATATTGGATGTCCTAGTTTCTTTTCTGAATTTTGTGACTTCCTGTTCACCTGGATTTGTCATAGGTTCTAATAATGAAGAATACTTCATCCTCTGACTTTATCCTACTGGGGCTTCTGGTGAACAGTAAGGCTACAGGGATTGTCTTCACTGTTATCCTCACTATTTTCTTGGTGGCTATAACTGCAAATTTAGTCATGATATTTTTGATTCAGGTGGACACTCGCCTCCATACTCCCATGTACTTTCTGTTCAGTCAGTTGTCTATAATGGACACCCTTTTCATTTGTACCACTGTCCCAAAGCTCCTGGTTGACATGGTATCCCAAAGGAAGACCATTTCTTTCGTGGCCTGTGGCATCCAGATCTTTCTCTACTTGACCATGATTGGCTCAGAGTTCTTTCTTCTGGGCCTCATGGCCTA
>NW_006922349.1:653909-655001 GCF_000298275.1 Orycteropus afer afer
CCAACCCTTTGAAATCAAAAGGGCAGCTCTTGCTCTAGGATAAAACTCAGATGTTAAGAATTGATAAGAAAGCAGGGTAAATGGAAATGATAAAGACAGGGAGGAAATGGGAAGAGTGCTGTACCATTGTGGGGATTGCGATTAATATCATAAAATAAAATGTGTATGAATTGTTGACTGGAAAACTTATTTGCTCTGTAAGCCTTCACTCAAATCAAAATAAAAAGCAAAAAAGAAGAAAAGAATGAGATACAAAAAGAAAAATTTACCAGGCTTGAGGGACTCTGAATTAGAGAGCACAGGACAGCAGCAAGAAAATGAAGACAGGCAAAAGTCAAGGGAATGATGAGTTGCACATGGTAGGAAAATTGCTTCTCCCACCATCTTTCTTCTGCACTGAGCCAGACAGTCCACAGGCTGCTGTGAACTGATGAAGAGGTCCCAGTAATGTAACTTGCTTCTCAAGCCATCACATCCTCTGCCTGATCAAAGAGACATCCTCCAAGCTTCATCTCTAAATTCAACAAAGCAGACATCCTTAGGGGTCTATTCAGAGTGTGACAGCTCCTCCCTGACTGGGTAACTCTCAAGTCCAAATCCACTGTCATCAAATCAATTTTAACTCTTAACAACCCCCCTTTGGGTGTTCAAGGTGGTAAATCTTTATGGAAGTAAATTGTCCCATCTTCCTTCCACAGAGAAGCTGGTGGGTTTGAACTGCCAATCTTCTGGTTAGTAGTCTAATTCCTTAGCCACAGCACCTACGCTACCAAATTGCTGTGAAATGATCCAGAAGGCCTCATGAAATGGAGCCTACTCTCACAATAAGCACTCTATCTTCCTGCGTACCTCATAACACTGGTCCCCAAAATCAACAAGACAGGTCTCTCTGGGGTCAATAGAGTCTGCTTTCCCTCCCTTTGAGTTAGCACTGAGAACCGCTGATTGAGGCTGTTGTAAATGAGGAAGTGGGTGGTTTGAGTGGAGTCCACAAACACAGCTAGATTGCCCCATCTGCCTTCCAAGGAGTAGCTGGTGGGTTTGAACTGCCAGGTTTCTGGTTAGCAGTCAAATGCCTTAGGCACTAAGCAA
>NW_006922349.1:656404-657257 GCF_000298275.1 Orycteropus afer afer
CAGGCAGAAAAGAAAGAATCAGGCAAAATTACAAAGGTTGAAGAACAAGAAGGCTCAAGACTGCTGAACATAATTTAATGGTATTATGGGACACTATATAGATACCTACTATGTGCATTATCGTAACGTAAAGGGGACATGAGAAAAAAAGAAGGGAAAAAAAATCATAAAAGAAAGTTCCTTGAACTGGAGGAAGAATATGAATCTACAAATCCAAGAATCTCAAAGAACTCCAAGTAGGATAAAGCCAGAAAGATCTTCATTAAGAAATTTCATAATCAGGCTTTCAAAGTGTAAAGATAAACAGAATATTGCATCCAGCGAGGATCCCCAATAATATTAAATGCTGATTTCTCTGACACACTGGAGGGTAAAAGATAACTTAATGATACATGAAAACTTTGAAAAGAAAATAAATAAAGAAAGAAACTATAGTTTGCAAAATTTTCCTTCAGAAGTGAAGAAAATCTTAAAACTTTCCTGGACAAACTGTACGTGAGAGTTTATAACAAAGGCATACATAAAAAGAAAGCTATCAGGAAAGAAATTGCATGGACAGGTGTAAGAATGAGATAATTCTAACTTTTTGGCCCTTCATGGTTTTTAAGAACATATATATCAAAAAACAAGGACAAAATTCCATTACAGGGAACATGGAATATAAGGATGTAATTAGTGATAGCAACAACACAGTGATATTGATGGTTTAGGTATAAAATTTATTGTATGTTACTGAAGTTAGTATAACATAACAAGTTGTTGTTGTTAGGTACAGTCAAGCCAATTCCAACTCATAGTGACCTTATATACAAGAGAATGAAATACTGCCCACACCTCCCCATCCTCACAATAA
>NW_006922349.1:657684-665923 GCF_000298275.1 Orycteropus afer afer
TGTGGGACCAAGTAAAATGAAATCCTTGACAAGTTCAATCTTTTCTCCACCTATCTTCATATTGCTTATTAGTCCAGTTGTGAAGACTTTTGTTTTCTTTATGTTCAGGTGTAATTCATACTGAAGGTTGTACTTATTGATCTTCATAAGTAAGTGCTTCAAGTCTTCTTCCCTTTCAGTAAGTACAGTTGTGTTATCTGCATATCAGAGCTTCTTAATGAATCTTCCTCCAATCCTGATGCTGAATTCTTGTTCATATAGTCCAGCTTCTTGAATTATTTGTTCACCATACAGATCAATTAAGTATAATGAAAAGATACAACCCTGATGCACAAAATTCCAGATTTTAAACCATGTGCTATCCTCTTATTCTGTTCAAACAACTGAATCTTGGTCTATATATAGGTTCCTCATGAGCACAGTTATGTCTTCTAGAATTACCATCCTTCTCAGTGTTATCTATAGATTGTTATGATCTATGTTGTCAAAAGCCTTAGAATAATCATTAAAACACAGGTATATTTCTTTACTACAACATGCAAGTAAAATTTTACTGAGAAAAATTCCAATACTGTTACAGTTACAGCAATATTTTGACAGGGAACTGCCAGAAATTCAAGTTGGATTCCAAAGAAGATGTGGAATAAAGAATATCATTGCTGATGTCAGAAGAATCTTGGCTAAAAGCAAAGAATAGAATGATATTAACCTATGAATTTAACTCTAGATATTATAAATGCAAGATTCATGGTAATCACTAAGAAAATATCTAAAAATTATAAAGAAAATGAAAAGAGAAGGCAATAAAAATATGTCACTATAAAAATTAAGCAAATAAAAAAGATGGCAGTTGTTATTTGGTTGTAATAAAGTACTGTTGAATTTGTTCCAACCTATAACAACCCTATGTACACTGCCTGGTCCTGAGCCATCATCAAAATCCTTGCTCTGTTTGAACCCATTGTTGCATCCAATGTCTATATCCATCAAAGTCTAAATCCAAACTTCTAAGGATTATTCTGTCTATACATATTTTAGGGAGAGCTCTGGTAACATAGTGCCTAAGGCACTTGACTGCTAACCAGAAGGCTGGTGTTTCAAACCCACCAGCCACTCCTCAGAAGGAAGATGAGGCAATCTACTTCGGTAGTGATACTGCCTCGGAAACCCAAGAAGGGGTCGCTATGAGTTGGGTCCAACTCGACAGCACATAACAACAACAACATACATATTCTAAGACATACTTGTTTTTTCATGTGGCAGTCCATGGTATATTCAAAGATCTACATCAACCTCATACTTCAAAGGCACAAATTCTTCTAGGGCTTTCCTCATTCATTGTCCAGCTTTCGTGTGCTTATGAGGCAATTGAACATACTGTGGCTTGGGTTAGGCACACCTCAGCCCTTAATATGTAACATCTTTCTTTTTAACATTTTAAAGAGGTATTTTGCAGAAGATTGGTTCATTACAATGTCATTTTATTTCTTGACTGTTGCTTTCATGAGCACTGATTGTGGATCCACGTTAAACGAAATCCGTTACAATGCCAATGTTTTCTCCATTTGTCATGATATTGCTTATTCAATTACTTGTGAGAATATTTGTTTACTTTGTGTTCAGGTATGATACATATTAATAATGCATTCTTTGATCTTCATCAGTAAGTGCTTCAAGTCCTCTTCATTTTCATCAAGCAAGGTTATATTATCTGCATATCATAGTTTGTTAATGAGTCTTCCTCTAATCTTGATGGCATGCTCCTCTTAATGTAGTCCAACTTTTGGGTTATTTCCTCAGCATACAGATTGAATAAGTATGGTGAAAGGATACTACACTGATTCCCACCTTTGATTTTAAACCATGCAGTATGCCTTTGTTTTGTTCTATGCCTCTTGATTTTGTATAGTCTCTTGATTTTATATAGTCTCTTGGTGAGCACAATTAAGTGTTCTGGAATTTCCATTCTTCCCGATGTTATCTATAATTTTTTATGACACACACAGTTGAATCCCTTTGTATAGTCAATAGAAACAGAAGTAAACATCTCTTTTTTTTTTTTTTTCTGGTATTTTCTACTTTTAACCAAGATCCAACGACATCAGCTATCTTATCCCTTATTTCACATTTTCTTCCAGGTATGAATTGAATTTCTGTCAATCCTTGTTCATGTATTGCTATGTTTCACTGCTTTTCATATGGCTTTTACTGGTTTATTATTGTAGAAGTAAATGGTCGCATCATTCTTCCCAGTGTGTGTTAGTTTGGAAGCTCCACAAAACCTATCTACCATGGCTACTTTTCTGGATTTTGAATACCAGTGGTATAGCTTCTAACATCACATTGGTAATGACAATGGATGTAAATGGAATAAGTGATCTTATCAAAAAGCATGATAGGGAAAAAATCATCCAATGATATACTGTATTTAAGATACATAATTTAGGTGCAAGGATATGAATAGTTTATAAGTGAAGGGATGTGGAAAATATTCCATTTTAATAATAACCAAAAGAAAGTTGGGGTGGCAAATTTTATATCAGTCAAAGGAGACCTTAAAGAAAATCTTTTAGAAGAGATAAAGTTGTACGCTATATGGAGATAAATGTGTGAGTTCATCAAGATACTTTAAAAATTATAAACATAAATGCATCCAACATTTGAAGTATCTAAATATGTAACCCAAAAATAAGTAAATAAATTTAAATAACTGAAGAGAAAAATAGACAACACTACAATAATGACTGGCATCTTCAACACCACTTTCAATATTTGAGAAAATATCTGGAAAGAAGATCAACAAGGGAACAGAAGTCCTTAATGACATTATAAACCTATTAAACCTAACAAAGATATATAGAACTCCTCATTCAACAACAGCACAATATACATTTTACTCCAGTGCACATCTATAATTCTGTAGGAAAGACCACATGCTAGGTCCTAAAGTAAATTTCAGTAAACTTAAAAAGAGTAAAATAATACAAAATATTGTTTCTGAGCATACTGGAATGAAATTAGAAATAAATAACAAAAAAGAAAAAAAAAACTAGAACTACAAAAACATATGGAAATAAAACAGCACACATATAAACCACCCATATATCATATTAAACTGTCAATGGATCAAGGAAAAAATCAAAAGACATATGAGAGAATATTTAGATCAAATGAAAATGAAAACACAACATACAAAACTAATGGAGTGCAGATAAGACAATATTAGAAGGAAATTCACAACAAAAAATAACAGTATGAAAAAAGCCTAAATTTGTAACTTGAGAAACATCAAAAAGATTAATCCTAAAACTACTAGAAGAAATAAAATAATAAAAATCACAGTAGATATAAATCAAAACCAGAAAAACTACACAGAATCAATAAAAACAGATTTTTTTGGAAAGATCAATAAAATTGACCAAAGAAAAAAGAATAAAGATGCAAATAATAAAAGGAAGACATAAAAGAGACATTTTACAAATGATCCAATAGAAATAAAATGAATTATGATGGAACACTATGAATAACTGCATGCCAACAAATTGGAAAGCATAGTTAAAACTGACAAATTCTTAGAAGCAAACAACCTGTATAAAATGAGCCTAAAGGAAATAGATAATTTCGCCTGTGGTAGTTAAATTGTGTGTCAACCTGGCTTTTCCTGGTTTTGAGTTACTGGGCAGCTGGATGAAGTTATTCCCCGTGATGAGACTGGTAATCAGCTCCATGGTGGAATCTACTGGACCAGCTGAGTAGCTGCCTTAAGGATGTGGTCGGCTTCCAGTATATAAAGAAAAGCTTTATGAATGGTCTGGAGCTTTTGTCACACTTAGACCTTTCATGTAGCATAGTCTTCATCTCAGTGGCCTGCCATGTTGTCTGATAATCTTGGGATTATTAATGGACATGATTTAGTGCCCTGCCATGTGGTTTTATAATTTTGGAACTGTGCCATTTTACTTGTTGACCTTGGGTTTGTCAGTCTCAGCAGCCAGCAGCTGTCTGAGATAACAAAGCCCCCATTTTCATTGGGCTGGGAGCAAGAGTAGAGCTGAAGCCCAAGGTCGAGGGTTTTCACTCAGCCCCTAGAGCTTGGGACTTTGAACTCAGACTTCTAGCCCCCTAAACTCTAAGAGAATAAACCCCTGTTTGTTCCAGCCACTCATTTATGGTATTAATCCAGTTAGAGTGGCACTAGAGAACCAAAACTACATCAGACTCATAACCCATGAATAGAAAAAATCAGAAATCAAAAGTCCCACCCTGGCTAAAAAATTCCTTCACCAGATGACTTCACTGAGGAATTCTGTGAAATATTTAGACAAAATCTGACATCAATAGTGTTAATACTTTGTTAAAATGTAGAGAAGGCAGGAATACTCCTTAATGCTTTATATGAAGCCAACATGCCTTGATACTAAAAACAAAGACTCCATAAGAAAAGAAAACTAAAGGTCAATATCCTTTATGAATATGCATGAAAAGTCCTCAATAAAATACTAACAAATAGAATCCAATAGAATATTAAAAGTTGTATGCCATGACAAAGTAGAATTTATTCCAGGAATGCAAGAATGGTATAGCATTGGTTTGTTGTTGTTAGTTGCTGTCAAGTGGGCTCTGACTCATTGCGACCCTGTATACAACAAATAGCACTTCCCCATCATGTGCAATCCTCATAATCATTTCTATACTTGAGCCCATCATTGCAGTCACTGTGCCAATCTGTCTTGTTGATGGGTTTCATCTTTTACACTGACCTTCCACTTCACCAAGCATAATACACTTCTCCAAGGATCGGTCCCTCTCACAACATGACTAAAGTAGATGAGATGAAGTATGGCCATTTGGAGCATTCCTGCTACACTTCAGGAGAGATTTGTTTATTCTTCTAGCAGTCCATGGAATTTTTGGTATTCTTCACCAACACCACAATTATCATAATATTAGAAAACCATTAAATACAATGCACCACATTAATAGAATAAAAGAAAAAAAAATGCATGATCATAGCAATGAAAAGAAGTTGTTTGATAAAATCTAACAACATTTTTTGACAAAAAAGTGAACGAGCTAGGAATAGAAGAGAAATTCCACAATACGATTAAAAGAATTTATGAAAAAACCACAGCCAACATTATACTTAATAGGGAAACATTCATAGCTTTCTCCTTGAAATGGGAAAGAATGTAATGAACCTTACCCTTACTACTATTCAGTATTGCATTGGAAGTCTTAACCAGAATAATAAGATAAGAAAGAAGAAATAAAAAATATCCAAAATGGAAAAAAAGTTAAATCATCTCTAACAGTGATGAATTGATCTTTTATATAGAAAACCCAAAAAATTCCATCAGAAAGTTTGTAAAGATGATAGAAGATTTTAGCTAGATGGTCAGTCACTGGTAAATAAGCAAAACTCATTTTGATTTCTGTAAACTAGCAATGAGAGATTGGAAATGGAATTCAGGGAAACCATTTCATTTGGAGCAGTATCTAAGAGAATAAAATACGTGGAAATAAATTTTACCAAGGATGTGAAAAATTTATACAATGAAAATGATAAAACATTGCTTAAAGAGGTTAAAGAAGACATAAATAAATGGAAATAAGTTCCATATTCAAGGATTGGAAGATATAATATTGTTGAGAAGTCAATCATACCTAAAATAATCTATAGATTCAGAGCTATTCTGATCAAAATTTCTCCATCTTTCTTTACCGAAATGTAAAAAACAATCATCAATAATATAATAATGGCAAAGATACCTCAAATAGCTAAAACAATTTTGAAGAACAACAAATTAGGAAGACTCACACTTTCTGGTTTCAAATCGTACTGTACTGGCACTCATATAAAAATAGACACATAGACCTATAGAGTGTAATTGAAAGTACAGAAAAAAATCCACATATCTGAGGGCTACTGACTTTTTTAAAAGGTATTCCATTCATTATTCTTGTAGTTGGAGAAGCTGGACTATATGAAGAAGAACATGGCATCAGGATTGGAGGAAGACTCATTGACAACCTGAGATTTGCAGACAACACAACCTTGCTTGCTGGAAGTGTAGACAGACAAAGCACTTACTGATGAAGGTTAAAGACAGTACGGATTACATCTCAATGTAAAAAAAAAAAAATGAAAATCCTCACAACTGGACCAATAAGCAACATCACAATAAATAAAGAAAAGATTGAAATTGTTAAGGATTTTTTATTACTTGTTTCCACAATCAACACCAATGGAAGCAGCTGTCAAGAAATCAAATGACGATATATTGCACTTGACAGATCTGCTGCAAAAGACCTCTTTAAAGTGATGAAGAACAGAGATGTTTCTTTGAACATTAAGGTATGCCTAATCCAAGCCACAATGTTTTCAATTGTCTCATATGCATATGAAAGCTAGACAATGAATAAGGAAGACCAAAGAAGAGTTCATGCTTTTGAGTTGTCCTGTTGGTGAAGAATGCTGAAATTACCACAGACTGCCAGAAAAACTAACAAATCTGACCTGGACGAAGTGCAGCCAGAATGCTCCTTAGACAATAGAATGGCTGTTATCTCACCAACTTTGATCATGTTGTCACAAGGGACCATTCCCCAGAGAAGGATATCATGTTTGGTGAAGTGGAGGGTCAGCAAAAAAGGGGGAAACCCTCAACCAGATGGACTGATACAGTGGCTGCAAACATTGGCTAAGGTATAACAAGGATTGTAAGGCTAATGCAGGACCAGGTAATGTTTTGTTCTGTTGTACATAGGGTTGCTATGAGTTGGAGCAGACTCAACAGCACCTAACAATAACAACAACAATTGCATTCAATGGGCAAAGAAGAATCTCTTTAGTAAATGGTGCTCAAACAATTGGTTTGCAACATGCAGGTAAATGAAATCGAGTCCATGTTTCTTAACATAAACAAAAACTAACTCAAAATGAACCAAGGAATTAATTATGGAAGAAAAAGAAAACATAAAAATCTTTAAAAGAAAATACAGGATCATTGCTCTCAGACCTAGTTTTTGGCAATGGATTATCCAAAACAATAACTAAAGCATGAACACCAAATAATAAATGGCACTAACTGAATAAATGGTATCACATAAAGTGAAAAACACTTGTTCATCAAAAGAATTTATCAAAAAAAGTGAAATAATAAGCTACCAATTGGGAAAATGGTTTGGCAAACCACATATCCAATAAGAATCTAATATTTCAACTATACATAAAATATTAACAGCTTAAAAATAAAAAGACAATAAAACACCATCATAAAATGGGCAAAGGACTTGAATACATATTTCACCAAACAGGACATTCTAATGGTCACCAAACACATGACGAGATGCTTAACCATATTAGACACCAGAAAGATGCAAATTAAAACCACAATGAGACGCAATGAGTTTCTCATACATAAATATCTATGTATGTTGTTCTTATTAGGTGTTTGGATCAAACTCATAGTGACTCTATGTACAACAGAACAAAACATTGCCTGGGTCTGTGTCATTCTCACAATACTTGCTGTGCTTGAGCTCATTGTTGCAGCCACTGTGTCAATCCATCTCATTGAGGTTCTTCCATTTTTTATGGACTCTTACTTTACCTAACATCATACCTATCTCAAGGACTTGTTCCTTCTGACAGCATGACCTAAGTAGTTGAGATAAAGTCTGGCCTTCTTATTTAGGCTGCACTTCTTCCAGGATGGATGTGTGCATTCTACTGGCAGACAATGGTACTTTTGTATTCTTCACCAATACCACAATTGAAAAGCAACAATTCTTCTTTGGTCTTCCTCACTCATTGTATATGTTTTATATATGCATATCAGATGAATGAAAATGCCATGACTTGGGTCAGGTGCACCTTATTGTTTAAAGTGATGTCTTTGCTCTTTAGCACTTTAAAGGAGTCTTTTGCAGCAGATTTGACCAGTGTAATATGTTGTCTGATTTCTTGATGATTGCTTCCATGGGTCTTGATTGTGGATCCAAGTACAACGAAATTCTTGACAACTTCAATCTTTTCCATTTAACTTGATATTGTTCACTGGTCCACTTGTGAGATTTTTGTTTTCCTTTTGTGGATGTGTAATCCATACTGATGCTCCCTTGTTACCCTCCCGAGAGGGACCGGGTCTCCGGGAGCAAGGTAAGCACGAGCCTAGCACAGAGTAGCAGGCTGGAAGAGCAGGAGAAAGGGGTAAAACCCAGTCACTAGTGCTCAGAC
>NW_006922349.1:679548-705465 GCF_000298275.1 Orycteropus afer afer
AAAAAAAAAAAAAAAAAAAAACTTATAGAAATTAATGATAGAAATCTGACTTAATTGTTATAGCAATACTTATTATCCATTTTCATGGTAGGAAAAAAAGAAAACAGTTGTATGGAACACTGGGTTAAACTGAGATGGTTTCAGACTGCAAAGTCAATTTTCTGGTGGTTGTGGCCAGTCCAGACACTGTCTGCGAATAAAAGGAAGAGAATATCAGTAACTGAAAACCCATTTATATCTCTATAGCTACACACAACACAATGGAGGGAAGAATCTATTGAAATAGATTCAGCAAGTAACTGAAGAACTTTTGTATTTATGCAGTATTCATATAAAATATTCTTCAAGAAGAGTTAGTTAATGAATATCATTTTGATGGCTGAAAATGTGGGTTTTTTTCATTTGTATTGTAGGATTCATTAAGTGTAGTTCTAATTTTTTTGTGTAGTTTTGAAAATCATAGAAGTAAGTTTCCCATTTCAATTCCTACTCCATGAAAATTATTTAATAATGATGTATTTTGTTAATAATAGAATATTTTATCAGTATTTTAAAAATAACATTTATTTGCAAACAAGACCACTTTTTTTATGTTTTCCTCAAAGGAGAGAAAAAATAATTTAAGTACTTAATTCCCCTCATGTTTAAGTCTCTTTAAATACCTAGGCAAAAGAATGTTCAAAAATTTTTGATCTTTGTTTTATTCCACCTTTTTTACTTTCTTTTGTTTTTTGTCTCTTCCTCCTCACTTCCTCTTTATTTATCTTCCTGCTTCTTATTTTCTCTTCCATGAGCCTTATTTTTCTTTTTTTTCCACACTGAACTTGAAGTTCTTCCTTCCTACTCAGTAGATGAATAATTTTGAAAAACACTTAACCTCTTTAAGTTTCAGATACATATTCCTTCATATAATTAATTTCCCCATATAAAATAGGCCAATAATACGTAAGAGATTTTTTTTTCTTTTTTTCAGTTAAGTATTACATGTGATTTATCACTACAACTCCTTTTAGAAGTTTTAAATATTTTTCAGGTCTGCCACTCATTCCCAACTCACTCTTTTTTATTACTCTGAAGAGATGCTAGAATTATGATGAAATATCAAGAAATGATTGAAATACGTCACTTCGGAAAAGATGGCACCCTTTGGAGAGATGGGATAGGTCTTTGGTTGACCTTACTTTGCTGCACAAGATGAGCCAAGGAAGCCTGAATTAATTGCTCAGCAGAGCATTCCTCCTGAGGGTGTGGAAACACCGATCAATTATGAATGAAAAGCCTTTTTTGGCTCAGTCCCCAACTCAATACCAGAGTACTTAAGTAGTCTGTCACTCTACTGTTGCATTACTAAGACTTGGACTTTGCTACTCTGAGGTAAGATCTTACATTTTGATGGAAACTCCAAATACTGGGATGTTTTCTTTAGGAACATTCTGAGACTATTAGAAGGGCACCCTCTATGACAGTATCTGTTAAAGGTAGAGGCAGTGATCTCTTCAAGATTAAGAGGATGTACACTTTCACTTCTTGGCAAGCAGTCTATTGGAAAAAGGAATACTTTAACCAAAAACACAGAAAGCCAAAAGACATCTAGAAATAATTAAGAAATGCTTAAATGGATTTACTGAAGAGGAAAAGGAGAAATAATTGCTGATGGTTACAGTAGTGGATTTATTTTTCACGATGAGAAATTTCCAGATGTTATTGAAGATCTTCAGATTTAATAGATAGGTGGCAAAGATGTTCATTAGTAAGGGAGAAGCATGATTGTCTTCTGAATTTTGAGATGATGAATGCTTTCTTGCATGTAATCAGGAATAGATGAAGGTGTTTTGCATAGTTTGGAAGAGATTAAAATATGTTGAATCTTTTATTTTTTCTGATTTCTTTTTAGACTTCATCTCCTTTTATTACTCCTTAAGACATGTAAATATGCTTTCAGGACCCATAGTAAAGATTTTTTTTTTCCCCGTAAAGAAATAATAATCCTTAAAAAATATCCTGAAATTTATCCTCATATGAGTATATGAAATTCTATTGGGCTGCATAATTGAAGCAGAAAGGGAATTTATATGTGTGTGTACACACACACACACACACACACACACATATATATACATATATACATGTCAGATCCAACTCATAGCTACCCCACCTTAGGTTTCCAAGGTGGTATCAATACGCAAGTAGGTTTGAACCACCAGCCTTCTGGTTAGTAGTCAAAAGCTTTATGCACTATTCCACCAGAGCTGCTAAATTAATAGTAATTAATATTAATTAACTCACTGTGAGGATTCTTCTAAATATACTGCCATCTATTTCTTTCTTAAATAAATATTTATTCATGTAACTTTTCTTCTCAAATAACTAACATGTTACATATTATTTCCAGAAATTTTGAGTCAAAATCTCTCCGCCTTGATTTTTCACTCCCAGTATAACTCAGTCTCACATTACACAATTTAAGTTTCTAAGGAGACCTTAAGCTGCAGGTGGACTGAATTCTCCTTTACTTACTTCACCACATGCACTCTACTATTTTGTACTTGTGAGTCTTTCCTGATATTACTTACACCATCAGCAATCCTTTCCTCCCTTCTTTTTAAACCTAAAATTTTTAAATTTAAAATTTTAAAAATGTAAGAGACCAATTTCCATCTCTGATCTAAAACTGCTCTACTTGAATTCATTGCCATTTGTATCTGTACAATTTTCAGAGTGGTTATCACTTTGTTTTTAGATGCTGCCTATTTGGCTCTGACTCATAAAACCTTATTATACAACAGAACAAAACAGTGTTTGGTCCTGTGCCATCCTCACAATCATTGCTATGTTTCAGCCTGTCATTGTAGCCACCATGTTAATCCATGTCATTTAAGGTCTTCCCCTTTTTTGCTCACCCTCTACAAGCATGATAGCCTTCCCTAGGGAAAGATGTGCCCTGACAACATTACCAAAGTAGAAAGGACAAACTCTGGCCATTGCCCCTTCTCAGGAGCGTTCTGGCTGCACTTCCTGGACAAATTTGGTTGTTTTTCTGACTATCCATGTTTTTATCAGTATTCTTTGCCAACATCACAATTCAAAGCCATCAACTCTTTTTCAGTCTTCCTAATTCATTTTCTAGCTTTCACATATATATGAGGAGATTGAAAATACTGTGACTTGAGTCAGGCACACCTTAGTTTTCAAAGTGACATCTTTGCTCCTTAACACTTTAAAAATGCCTTTTGTGGCAGATTTGCCCAGTGCAATACGATGTCTGATTTCTTGACTGCTGCTTCCATGGGTGTTAATTGTGGATCCAAGCAAAATGAAATCCCTGATATCTTCAGTTTTTTTCTCTATTTGTTGTAGTGTTGCTTATTGGTCCAGTAGTGAGGATTTTCATTTCTTTATGTTGAGGTGCAATCCATACTGAAGAATGTAGTCTTCAGTTACTGGTTTAAGTTCTCCACCCTTTCAGCAGGCAAGGTTGCATCATGTACTTATAGCAAGTTGTTAATGAGTCTCCTTCCAATCGTGACGCTGCATTCTTCTTATGGTGCAGTTTCTCAAATTACGTGCTCAGCATACAGATTGAATAAATATGGTGAAAGAATACAACGCTGACACACTCCCTTCTTGATTTTAAACTGTTTGAACACCAGATTGTTCATAAGCACAATAAACTGTTCTGGAATTCCAAGTCTTCTCAATGTTATCCATAATATGTTATGATACACAGAGAGTTGTGCTCTGGTAGCATAGTGGCTATGTCACTTGACTGCTAACCAGAAGGCTGGCAGTTCAAATCTACCAGCCACTCCTCGGAAGGAAGATGGGGCAATCTACTTCCGTAATGATACTGCCTTGGAAATCCAAGGAGGGGTCACTATGAGTCAGGTCCGACTCGATGGCAAACAACAACAACACAGAGTTGAATGTCTTTGTATAGTCAATACAACACAGATAATAATTTTCTGGTATTCTTTGCTTTCAGCCAAGATCTTAATGTTTAATGATCACTTCAGTTTTCTTTCAATTTTCCATACTTTAAGATTATCTTGGTCTCTAGCCATGGCATGAAGGAGCTCTGGTGGTGCAATGGTTAAGACATCTGCTGAGGGTAGTGCCCACTGGCTACTCATTAGAGAAAGAAGAAGAAGTCTGCTTCCATGTGGATTTACAGCCTTGGAAACACTATATAGCAGTTTTATCAGGTCCTAAAGGAATTCTGGTGCCATAGTGCCTAAGGCATTTGACTGCTAATCAGAAGTTTGGCAGTTCAAACTCACCAGTCACTTGGTGGAAGAAAAATAGGGCAATCTACTTTTGTAAAAATTTACTACCTTGGAAATTCAAAGGGGTCGCTATGAGTCTGATTTGACTCAATGGCAGTTAGGTTTTTTTGTTTGATTTGGTTTTATAGGGTCATTATTGTATCAAGTCAATGGAGTTTTGTTTGTTTGTTTTGTTTTTTGGTTTGTTTGTACAGGCATGTGTAAGATATTTGAAGCAAACAATATTTTTGGAAATGATTGGTGCTATGTTTTAATATAGAAAGTTTTAATATATATAAAATTATATAAAGTTTAATAATATAGTTTTAATATTGAAAGCAGATCCAGTGGAGACAACAGATCAGAGCAGCAGCCAGGATCCAGGTAAGGGGAAGGACTCAGGCCCAAACCCCACAAAGAAGGAAAGAAGAAGAAAGTGAAGCCAGAGGAGATGACAGAGCAGAGCGGCAGCCAGGGATCAGGTAAAGGGAGTGACCCAGATCCAGGCAGGAAAGTAAGGAAAAGAGAAATCAGGGGGATGACAGTGCAGAGCAGTGCCAAAGATCCAGGTAAGGGGAGGATGGTGAGGTTTCAGACAGCTAAGGGAGACAAACTTGTCTGTCAGTTTCTTGTACTTTTGTGGCTTGTGTTTTGCTGTGAGGCTTGATGCTGTGCCATCTGTGTTTCAAGTTCCTGCAGGGTTGCACATGGTGCACAGGTTTCGATGTAGCTTAGAGAGACAGACTAGGAAGAAGGAACAGGTCATCCACTTCTCAAACAATTGGCCAGGGGAAATTTTATGAATAGCAGAGAAACAGTGTCTGATACATTACTGTACAACTTTATGAATAGCCTGGGAACATAATATGATCCAGTGCAGGAGTACAAGCACTTTGGTCAGAAAAGCTCTGGTGGCATAGTGCCTAAGGCACTTGACTGCGATCCAGAAGGCTGGTGGTTCAAACCCACCAGCCACTCCTTGGGAGGAAGATTGAGCAATCTACTCCCGTAGTGATACCACCTTGGAAACCCAAGGAGGGGTTGCTATGAGTCAGGTCCGACTCAACGGCACAGAACAACAACAACAACAGGAAAAAGCTGCATCATCAGAGTGGGATCAACCTTACTGATATGCAAAAAGGAAAGCTTTTGAGACCTCCATTTGCTGACATGGCAGTCTCAAATTGAGGAGAAACAGCTTCAAATATTGATTAATAATCAGAACATGGAATGTAAGAAGTATGAATTTAGGAAAATTGGAAGTCATCAAAATGAAATGAAACACATTAGGATTGATATCCTAAGCATTAGTGAGCTGAAATGGACTGGATTTCACCATTTTGAATCAGACAACCATAAGATCTACCATCACAGGAATGACAATTTGAAGAATGGTGTGACATTCATCATCACAAAGGATGTTTCAAGATCTGTCCTGAAGTGCAATACTGTCAGTGATAGGATAATATCTGTACACCTACAAGGAAAACCACTTACTACCACTGTTATTAAAATTTAGGCACCAACCACCAAAGCCAAAAATGAGAACATTGAAGATTTTTATCAGCTTCTACAGTCTGAAATTGACCAAACATGCAATCAAGATGAGTTAATTATCACTGGTGACTGAAATGCAAAAGTTGGAAACAAAGAATCACCGATAGTTGGGAAATTTGTTCTTGATGACAGAAATAATGCTGGAGATTGCATGATAGAATTTTGTATGACCGACAACTTATTCATTACAAATAGCTTTTTTCAACAACACAAGATGGTGCTACACACATGGACTTGGCCAGATGGAATACACAGGAATCAGATTGACTATATTTGTGGCAAGAGACAATGGAAAAACTCAATGACTTCAGACAAAACTAGTACAGGAGCTGATTGTGGAACAGGCCATCAACTGCTTATATGCAAGTTCAAACTGAAGTTGAAGACAATTTACAAACAAGTCCACAAGAGCCATAATATGATCATGAGTATATCCCTCTTGAATTTAGAGACCATCTAAAGAATAGATTCGATGCATTGAACACCAGTGACTGAAAACCAGAAAAATTGTGGGATGACATCAAGAACATCATTCATGAAGAAAGCAAGAGGTCATTAAAAAGATGAGAAAAGAAGAGAAGATCAAAATGGATGTCAGAAGAGACTCTGAAACTAGACCTTGAACAGAGAGTAGCTAAAGCAAATGGAAGAAATGACAGGATAAAAGAGCTGAACAGTTTTCAAAGAGCAGCTCAAGCAGACAAAGCCAATTACGGTAATGAAATTTGCAAAGACTTGGAGTTAGAAAATCAAAAGGGAAGAACGTACTTATCATTTCTCAAGCTGAAAGAACTGAGGAAAAAATTAAGTGTCAATTTGCAATATTGAAAGATTCTGTGGGCAAAATACTGAATGGTGCAGAAAGCATCAAAAAAAGATGGAAGGAATACACAGAGTCACTGTACCAAAAAGAACTGATTGATGTTCATCCATTTCTGGGTGTGGCATATGATCAAGAACCAATGGCACTGAAGGAAGAAGTTGAAGCTGCACTGAAGGAATTGGTGAAGAACAAGGCTCCAGGAATTGATGGAATAGCCATTAAGATGTGTGGTAGTTCAGTTTGTGTGTCAACTTAGCTGGGCCTGGTTGAATGGCTGGGCAGTTGGATGTAATATTCCCCATGATGAGACTGGTAATCAACTCCATGGTGGAATCTACCATGCACAGCTGAGTAGCTGCCTTAGGGAATGTGGGCTGCATCATGTATATAAGCAAAAGCCTTGGGGAATGGTCTCTAGTTTATGGAACGCTTGGATCCTGCATATAGCCATGTCATTGTTCCGTAGCCTACCATGTTCTGCTGACCTTGGGACTCACAATGGACTTAAATTAATGGCCTGCCATGTGGTTTGGTAAAATCAGGACTGTACCTTTTTACTTGTCAACCTTGGGCTTGTCAACCTCAGCAGCCAGCAGAAGTCTGAGTGAAGATACACCTCTAGCTCCAGTGGGTTGGGAGCAGAAGGCAGAGCTGGACCCCAAGGTTGAAGGGCTTTCACCCAGCCCCTAGAGAATGGCACTTTGAACTGGGAAGCCCCCAAACTATAAGAGAATAAACTCCTATTTTTTAAGGTCATCCCATTTGTGGTATATTGTTGTCAGAATGACACTAGGTAACCAAAACAAGATGTTTCAACAAATAGATACCCTATTGGATGCATTCACTTGGTAATGCCAAGAGATTTGGAAGACAGCTACCTGGACAACTGACTAGAAGAGATCCATATTTGAAGCCATTCCAAAGAAAAGTGATCCCACAGAATGTGGAAATTATCAAACAGTATCATTATTATCCTACACAAGTAAAATCTTACTGAAGATAATTCAAAAAAGGTTGCAGCATTATATTGACAGAGAACATCCAGAAGTGCAAGCTGGATTCAGAGGAGGATGTGGAACAAGCAATATCATTGCTGATGTCACATGGATCTTGGCTCAAAGCAAAGAATACCAGAAAGATGTTTACTTGTGTTTTATTGACTATGCAAAAGCATTTGATTGTTTGGGCCATAACAAATTGTGGGAATTCCAGGACACTTAATTGTGCTCATGAGGAACCTGTACATTGAACAAGAGGCTGTCATTTGAAGAGAACAAGGGGACACTGCATGGCTTAAGATCAAGAAGGGACTGCATCAGGGTTGTATACTTTCACCATACTTACTCAACTTGTATGCTTAGCAAATAATTGGAAGCTGGACTCTGTGAAGAAGAATGTGGCATCAGGATTGGAGGAAGAATCATTAACAACCTGCAATGTGCTGATGACACAACTTTGCTTGCTGAAAGTAAAGATGACTTGAAGCACTTACTGATGAAGATTGAAGAATACACTCAAGTATGAATTGCATCTCAATATAAAGAAAACAAAAATTCTCACAACTGCACCTATAAGCAGCATAATGATAAATGGAGAGAAGTTGTCAAGGACTTCACATTGCTTGGTTCTACAATCGATGCCAATGGAAGCAGCAGTCAGAATATCAGATGATGTATAGCACTGGGCAAGTCAGCTGCAAAGGACCTCTTTCAAGTGCTGAAGGACAAAGATGTATCCTTGAGGACTAAGGTACACCTGACACAAACCATGATGTTTTCAATTGCCTCATATGCATGTGAGAGCTGGACAATGAATAAGGAAGACTGAAGAAGAATTGATGCTTTTGAGATGTGGTGCTGATGAAGAATGCTGAAAATACTATGAACTGGTAAAAGAACTAACAAATATGTTCTGAAGGAAGTGCAGCCGGAATGCTCCTTGGAAGTGAGAATGGCCAGACTTCGTCTCACCTACTTTGGTCATGTAAGAAGGGACCATTCCCTGGAGAAGCTGTTATGCTTGGTAAGGTGGAGGGTCAAAGAAAGAGAGGAAGGCCTTCAATGAGATGGATTGACACAGTGGCTGCAGCGATGGGCTCAAGTATAGCAGGGATCTCAGAGCTGGCAGGGAACAGGGCGGTGTTTCATTCTGCTGTGCATAGGGTTGCTATGAGTTGGAGATGACTCAACAGCACCTAACAACAACAACAACAACATGTTTTAATATATGAAAATCATCTAAAAGACCTGATATGCAGCAAACATAATTTATCTCTTTATGTTTTTTATGGACACTGCATACTGCTGTATTTCTTTCTATTTCTCTTGATGCCTTTCACATCTTTAGTTTTCTTCTCTTCTTAAACTTCTCTAAAAGCAGATGTATCCTAATGTGCCATCTTTGGCCCCTTTTTCCACTCTCAGAAACAAATAATTTATGAATATTAGAGCTATATGGTACTTTTGATTAACTGGGATTCTTTACTGATCCATATCATCCATTAATGACAGAAATTTGAAATCAAATGAAGTAATTTGGCTGCCTGAAGTGAGCATTCTTGAGTGCCTTTGGATCTTTGGCTTTTACCAGCACATCTGTAATTTCCCTTTTTATTTGAATGGTTTCTGTTGTGTAACTCCTGGAAGGACAACTTCTGGAACAGTTGCTAGAATGTTATTTCTACAAAAAGAAAAAGAATAAACAAATAAAAAGCTAGAACTCTCCAATGCAATGTATATCTGCTTTCCTTAAATATCTACATTTAGTGTTATTATAATCCAATTTTATCATAATTAGAATCAACTTGGTGGCAGAAGGTTTGGTTCTCCGTTTGGAATATTTACAGTTGAGAGCTAGTGATGCAATGATTAAGCACTTGGATGCTGACCAGAAGGTCTATGGTTCTTATACATCAACTCTCCAGGTGAGAAATATATGGCAGTGTGATTCCATAAAAACTTGCAGTTTTGGAAACACTTTTGGGCAGTTGTACTCTACCCAGTTGGGTCACATTGAGTCAGAATCAAGCCAATGGGAATGGAAATGGATTTGATTTTCTTCAGCAAAGTGGCAGGTGGATTTGAACAGCCAAACGTTTAGTTGACAACCAAACTCTTAACTACTGACCCCAGGTGCTACATTGAATGATGTTGTGTCCTGTTGAGTGGATTCTGAGTAATAAAGACCTTATAGGACAGAGTATAACTGCCCCATAAGGTTTCCCAGGCTATAATCATTATGGCAGCAGACTGCCAGGTCTTTTGTTTTTCAGAGTTGCTGGTGGGTTTGAATAGCTGACATCTTGGCTCATGACTGAAGGTTGAATCACATCAACATCAACAGGGCTCCTTAGAATGATGTTGTTGTTAGATGTAATCAAGTTGGCTCCTACCAATAGTGATCCTATGTACAAGAGAACAAAACACTGCTAGATCATGTGCCATCCACACAATCTTTGCTGTGCTTGAACCAATTGTTCAATGATTTTAGGCAGTGCAAAATCACAAAATTTGACAAGCTCCACAAAGTCAATGAGAAAGACGACCATGGTGATGAATCCGAAGCTCAGCTTGTGGAGCGGAGTTCATCATGATCTTCATTTGAGATTTATGATTATTCAAAATTATTCTGAGAAAAAATAAGCTCCAAATGTTTAATTAAAATGACTTATGCCTAAATTATGAGTTCTTCTTGCTGTACATCTGACCTCAGGGCACCGTGGTCTCTGATCTTCAAATAAAATTTGCAGTTCTACCTAGATAATACTTTATGATCCAAGCATTCACAAAGATGCTTAATAATAACTTTAGCCAAAAATAGTTAAAATTATCTGATTTTATTAACTCCATATTATAGTCTATCAATTTACTAATGCACACACACAAACACACACATATATATTATGTAATATGATTTTATAAATACAATGAAAGAATTTAAGTTTGGTCAGCACATATATATAGATTGTAATATGAGAATAAGGCATCAGTCTTTGGAAAGTTTCAATCTAAATGATAATATTAGACCATGTTTATAAAAGATAGCTCAAAATAAAATGAAAGGAGATTGTGAAACTTGGATTTTATGAATTATGTAGTTAACCAATCAGATGCACCTTGAAGACATAGTCCAAAGTCTCAAGACATATGCTTATGATGATCTTTCCACAGATAATGACACTTAATTAAATTGCAGATCAATTTATGTGTAAATGTCATATAGACAAGAGTTAAACCATAATTTTGTATGATTCTGATGTCAATGTTGATGTTCATGTCTTCATTTCACACTGCTTCTAGTAGACTTTTCATAGTGGATTCTGCCTAAACACTAGATGATTACTTAACTGACTTACTTTCTGCCTTTACAGTCTAAGAAGTATCATGTGATATGAACATGAGGGCTATTTTCCAAAACTCTACTGACTTCATCCTCTTGGGCCTTGTCACCCATCCTTTGTTCCCTGGGCTTATCTTTGCAGTGGTCTTCTCCATCTTTGTAGTGGCTGTAACAGCCAATGTGGTCATGATCCTCCTCATTCATGTGGACTCTCGTCTCCACACACCCATGTACTTCATGCTCAGCCAACTCTCCATCATGGACACAGTTTACATCTGTATTACTGTTCCTAAGATGTTACAAGACCTTTTGTCCAAGGAAAAGACCATTTCTTTCCTTGGCTGTGCAATACAGGTATTTCTGTACCTGACATTGCTTGGAGGGGAAGTTTTCTTGCTAGGTCTCATGGCCTATGACCGATATGTGGCTGTGTGCAATCCCCTCCGGTACCCTCTTCTTATGAACCGCAGGATTTGCTTGTTTATGGTAATAGGCTCCTGGGTTGGTGGCTCCTTGGATGGATTTATTTTGACTCCTGTTACCATGAGTTTTCCTTACTGCGGATCCCGAGAAATCAATCATTTTTTCTGTGAGATCCCAGCTGTACTGAAACTGTCATGTATAGACACGTCACTCTATGAGACTCTCATGTACTCTTGCTGTGTGATGATGCTTCTCATCCCTATAACCATCACCTCTGTCTCCTACACACGGATTCTGATTACTGTCCATCAGATGAATTCTGCTGAGGGCCGGCGCAAAGCCTTTGCTACCTGTTCTTCCCATATTATGGTGGTGAGTATTTTCTATGGGGCAGCATTCTACACCAATGTGATACCCTATTCTTACCACACACCAGAGACAGACAAGGTCGTGTCTGCCTTCTACACCATCCTTACTCCCATGCTCAATCCACTCATCTACAGTTTGAGGAATAAAGATGTAGCAGCAGCTCTAAGGAAAGTGTTGGGAATTTGCACCTTCTCCCGGAGAATCAGTGCTTGATATGTATCTAGGAAATACTAGGGGGACCAGGTACCAACATTCGTGTTACTGTTACCAATTACATATAGTCTTTAAAGAATATATGTTCTTGGTTATGAGAATGTTCAGTGTAATTTCAACACTCCTGAAATATCAGCAGGCAAAATTCTTCTGTAGCAAGTGTCTTTTAAAAACGATAGCTGAGGACAGAATGTATCTTAGTATTAACCAAAATACTTGTTTGAATGTTCAGAAAAATAGTCCCAGTCAGTTGACTCTATTTCTATATCATCCCAGTCAGGGAAAGCATCACTTTTAAAAGTCCTACTTCCATAGTGATACAGCCTCAGAAACCCAAGGAGGGGTTGCTATGAGTCGGGTCCGACTCAATGGCACATGACAACAACAACAATAATAACATATGTGTTTGTATGTTATCATCTCTGTATCACTGACTAGTTTTTGAATGGAAAGTTGCAAGGTTGCAAGGTTCTTTGGCCAAGCACTTGATAATTTAATTTCAAACATTATGTAAAAGTATGATATGTTTTAATGATAAGGCATAGTTTATCTATTTAGGAAAGAAATGTTTATGAACATGATTGGATTGGATTTGTGTTCTGGATTCTTAATTACTTTTCAGAACATCTGTATTCTTTTACCATTTACACTAAACTGTGCATAGTTATCATCTTTATATGACATAAACTAAATCATATGTCCCTTACAATTAATTTAATGATTGATTGAAAATTGGATTCTACCATTAAGCTCATAACACCACTGCAATTATACACTTCCTCCAATGTATACTTTAAGAAAGAAATAATACATAAGCATAGAATGAATACACCAAGGTATTTTTATTAGCAAATTTAGCTCCTTTGGGTGAAGTTGTTCAATTATTGTATTGTCAACTTCTCTATATAGGTAGACAAAGATTTCTCTTTTAAACTATTTGGAATGAGACATGATGTTTTAGTAGTAACTGAGAATATATATACAAATGCTTAGAATATTAACTAAATAAAGACTGTATGAGTCTCTATCATCCATTTATAAACTTTATCTGTATGTACATAGTTCTGAAATGTCATAAATAAAAGAGAAGTTTTAATTCATTTTTTTGTGTCTTTCTATCAATAACTCTTTGCTGTGGAGTCAGATCCAACTCATAGTAACCTGTCCATGGGTTCCAGAGGTGGTATTATTACAGAAATAGATTTCCCAGCCTTCCTTCCAAGGAGTGGCTGGTAGGTTTGAACCACCAGCCTTCTGGTTAGCAGTCAAATCCCTTAGACACTACACCACCAGAGCTCCTTTTTCATCAATATTGTTGTTGTTATGTGCTGTCGAGTCAGACCTGACTCATGGTGACCCGTCCTTGGGTTTCCGAAGCAGTATCACTACAGAAGTAGATTGCCCCATCTTGCTTCTGAGGAGTGGCTGGTGGGTTTGAACTGCCAGCCTTCCGGTTAGCAGTCAAGTGCCTTAGGCACTATGCTATCAGAGCTCCCTTTCCATCTTATGAGGTAAAACAAAACTCATGAATAGAATGTTAAATGGATTTTCTTTTTCATCAGAATCAACATTGATGAAAGTAATTTTCTCTCTATTCTGACATTAGACTAAATATTATAACAATAACACAATATAACAGAATAACATCGACTTAATCTTAGTCAATATGAAATCACTTACATTGCCCAAAGTTTCTCTTTTTATGATTTCCATCAGTAGAAGGATAAGAAAGAGAAACTTTGGGCAATGTAAGTGATTTCTTCATTGACTAATATTAAGTAGATGGTATTCTGTTATATTATGTTATACTATTGTTATAATATTTAATCTAATGTCAGCATAGAGAGAAAATTATTTTCTTCATCAATATTGCTTCTGATGAAAAAGAAAATCCATTTAATATCCTAATCGTGAGTTTTGTTTTACCTCATAAGATTCCTAAGGACTTGACCTTAAATTTTAAAGTAGCCACATGTTGTTGTTGTTATGTGCCGTCGAGTCGGCCCCGACTCATAGCGACCCCTCCTTGGGTTTCCAAGGCAGTATCACTACGGAAGTAGGATTGCCCAACCTTCCTTCCGAGGAGTGGCTGGTGGGTTTGAACGACTAGCCGTCTGGTTAGCTGGCAAGTGACTTAGCCACTATGCTACCAGAGCTCCCTAAAGAAGCCACATAAAATAAATAAATAAGAAGGAGAAAAGAGAATGGTCTGCATAAATGAATATTTGCCCTGGAGAAACAGAGAAAGGTTGAGCTATGAAATTGATTCAATATGACTTCAGTTTAGTTGTTTGGTTCTAGTGATGTTTGATTTTCCTTTGATTCTCTGCATTCTTGGTAATCCCTTCTCCATCTTCCCTTCACAGCCTACTGTAGATTCATTCCTTCTACAAAATTTATTTATGCTTCACATTCCCACTCTACCTAAAGCATTTTTGTCTTCTTTATCACTTTCTTGCATAGTACCTAGCAAATATATATCAATATTTAATAGGTTTCTTTTTAGAAACTCTGGTGGTGCAGAGGTTAAAGTATTGACTGCTAAACAAAAGTTTGGTGGTTCAAATCCACCAGCCACTCTTTGGAGAAAGATGAGGCATTATACTTCAATAAATATTTACAGCACTGGAAACCTTTTGTGGGAGTTCTACATCAGCCTACAGTATTGCTATGAGTCAGAATTAACTCAATGGCAGTAGATTTTTGGTAGGTTTGTTTTTCTTATATTGCCAAAGTAAATCATTCATACATTTAACAAGGCCATTTAACACAAACTTTGACAGATATTACAAAAGTACCTGAAAAATAAAAAGCAAGGAAGATGCATTTAGAGTAAGTAGTTCCACTGATATATTGCACTTAATGATTAAAATGGGGAAAGAAGGGACAGTTGGGATATTGTTAATAGTCTGTTCCTCAGCCTCAGTGGGGTCACATGGGTATATTCACTACATTATGGATCATAAAATATGCCATTAATGACGTGTGTACTTTTTGTGTATGTATGCTATACCTCATATAGTGAAAAAAAAAAAAAAATGGGGGCAGGAGGATGTAACTACACAAATATAAAATCCAGACACTCTACAAAAATGATTCAAGAAGAAAAATGAAATGGACACAGATGACAATCCTGGAACACAGAAACTCAATGGAAAAGATAAAAAAAAAAAAATAGATCAAATACTGATTAGAGGAAGAGAATGAACGAAACAGGAACAATAAGAAAAACAGGGTTAACTTCCAATAAACACACCGTAGCCATTTGAATCATTTCCAGCAGTATTCCAATTTGGGCAAGAACCAGATAACCATATCCACTTACCCAGGACTGCACTAGGACCTACATAAGTGATCAGCGACCAGAGTCAGGACTCATATTTTGAGATATACTGATCAAAATTACTGTCATACATGCAGGATGAGTTCTGCTCCCTATTCCAGCACCACTGCAAGGATGACAGATGTTGGTCTTTATCTTATCAGCCTTCCCTCAGCTTCTTTATATGAGTCATGATCAGAGACTTCTGCCCACACTACCATCTACTATGAAAACTCCCTAGAGACAAGTGGTGAGGCTCTCAGTGTTGCCAAAGTAGTGACCAGAGTAGAATCCTGCCCTATTACTCAGATATATTAAAACAAAACAAAAATTCAGGATGAAGAAAATCTACACACAATCAACAAGTAAATACAGCAACACCACAAAATCTTGGAGACAACAGACAACTTCAACTCATTGCAGCCACCAGTCACTTTGTCACTCCATTTCATTAAGGATATTCCCATTTTTTGTCGATTTTCTATTTGACCATGCATTATATCATTCTCCAGGGACTAGTTTCTTCTGACTACATGACCAATGTACATGAGACAAAGTCTGCCTCCCTTCACACACACACAAAATTACAAGGTGCTCAAGAAAATGAACAAACATAGAAACAATAATTTTCCAGAGGGAAAAAAAAAATCCATTGGGACTACCTGATACGAAATTCAAAACAATCATATTCACATCCCACCAACAGATTAATAAGAAATACCAAGGAAACCACAGGTAAAACTGAAGAAAACACAGATAATTAATACCAAAATTCTGAAATAAATAATGCATTGGAAGGGCAAAGGAGTGGAACTGAATCAATGGAAGAAATTATTACCAAAACTGAAGACAAATCTCTTAATACTAATTTGTCAGTGGAACAAAGGGAAAAAAAAAAAATGAAGAAAGCTAAGAACTATGTATAATGCCTGTAAGAAGAATAAATTATGTTTGATAGCAATTCAAACAGGAAGGAACAAAAAAATGAACCAAGAAAATTATTTAAAAATTATTGACAGAAAACTTCCCTAATATCATGAAAGATTAGAAGTTATGCATTCAAGAAGATCAATGAACTTCAAATAGGATAGACTCCAAAAGTAAATCATCAAGACATATTATAATCAAATGTTCCAAAACCAAGGACAAAAAAATAATTCCAAAAACAGCTCAGGATAAATTAAAAACTACCTACAAAGAAAAAATCATTCAGTCTAATCTGTGATTTCTTGGCAGAAACCATGCAAGCAAGAAGACAATGGGATGATATATATAAAACTTGAAAGACAAAATTGCAAATCAAGAATTATACAACCCAGCAAAATTATCCCTATAATACAATAGTGAAATTGAGACATTTCTAGAAAATAGAAAGGGTATGTATAAAAAACAGATCAACTTTGCAGGAGATGTTAAAGGGCATCCTTTGGAAAGAGAATCAACAACAACAGACAATAATATGAGAGTAAGACACAGGATAATATCACCTGGAAATCAACCCAGATATGTTTTTGGTGTTAGATGTCATGGGGGCGGCTCTGACTCGTAATGTACCTATGTACAATAGAACAAAACACTGCCAGTACTGCATCTTCTTCACAATCTTTGCCATACTTAAACCCACCATTGCAGTGTCACTCCATTATTGAGGGCCTTTCCTTTATTGCAGACCTTCTCCTATACCAAATGTGATATACTTCTCTAGTTACTAATTCCTTCTGACAACATGACCAATATACATGAGATGAAGTCTGTTCATTCTCATTTCTAAGGAACATTCAGTCTGCACCTCTTACAACTGATATAAAAGTATCAAAAATAAAAGAAGCTTACAAGACTAAAGATAAGGAACCAGAGATGTCAGTTTGTAGGCAACTACAAAGCAAAAAGAGTACATATAAGGTTTAGTTACAAACTTCCCAATAGAGAGGAATTCCAGGAAATTTCAAAATAGAACAGACTATTTTGAATGTGAGAAGATAATAATAAATCACAGGGTAACCACAAAGAAAATTAATATACTTTCTTCCAAAATAATAATAAAAAAAAGAAAAGAAACTCAGTAAATACTAAAACAAAAGCAGTGAATGAAATAATAAGAAAACCTCTAAACAAAATTAACTCAGCAAAGAAAAAAAAGAGCAAGCATCACATACACAATAACAGCAAAATTAAAGCAGAAAATTGATACATATTGATAATTACACTGAATGTAAATATGCGCTAATAAAGAGTTACAAAGTAGCAGAGTAGATAAGAAAACATGACCCATCAGTTTGTTGTCTACAAGATACACACTTTAGAAGCAAAGACAAAAATAAGCTACAAATCAAAGGGTGTAAAAACAAGTATCAAGCAAATGGCAAAAAAGAAAGAAGCAGTAGTAACAATATTAATTTTTGAAAATTAGACTTTAAGGCAAAAACCAGGAAAACACACGATGAAGGACATGATATATTGATTAAAGGTTCAATTCAAAAAGCAGGAATAATCACAATAAATATCTATGTACTCAATAAAAGAGCAATAAGATACATAAATTAAAATTTACAGAATTGAAAAGAGAAATAGACAAGGCCACAATAATAATAGGAGACCTTCGTAGAACACTTTTGATGAAGGATGAAATTAGAAAGAAACTCAACAAAAATACTGAAGAACTAAATATCACAATCAACCAACCAGGCCTCATAGATGTACAGAGACAACTCACCCAACATAGTACAACATATATTCTTTTCCAGTGCATATGCAACATTCTCCAGAATAAAGGATGTGCTAGGCCACAAAGCAAGCTCCCATAAATGTAAAATGTCAAAATACTAAAAAGCACCTTCTTAACTCACAATGCTATAAATTTGGAAATCAACAGTAGGAAGATCCAGGAAAAAAATTAAATACATGGAAACTGATTGATACTCTGCTTAAAACCTACTGGATAATAAAAGAAAGAACATTTTTTCTGGAATCAAAGGAGTATGAATATACAACATATCAAAATATTTTGGGCACAGAAAAATCAGTGCTCAAAGGACAACATATAGCAATAAACACACATATACAAAAAGAAGAACCAAAATCCACATCTTAAACCAGTATCTCCAACAATGAGGGGAAAAAAAAATGCTACAGTCTCCAGAAAAAAGGAAATAAAAATTTTAGCAGATATAAATGAAACAAAATGAGCAAACAAAAAACAATAGAAAGAATAAAAATGACTAGAAGTTGGTTCTTTGAAAGGATTAATAAAATTGACAAACTGGCAAATTTAACAAAAGAAAAGGAGAAGATATACATAACATGAATAAGATAAAATATGTGATGTCACAGCATAACCTTCTAAAATAAAAAAGATAATGATTGAACACTGTGAAAACCAGTGCTGCCACAAATTTGAAAACTTAAAAGAAACAGACACATTTCTACAAACATGCTACCTACCCAAAGTAACACAGTAAGAAGTGGAATATTTGAACAGACTCATCACAAAAGAAGAAATTCAACAGGTTGCTAAATAATAATAATAATAATAATAATAATAATAATAATAATAATATATACCAAAGAGGGGAAAAAAAGTCCTAGGCCTGATGATTTCACTGGCAAATTCTACCAAACATTCAATTGACACCAATTCTACTCTAACTCTTTCAGGACATAGAAAAAGATGAAATACTTCCAAACTCATTCTAAGAAGTAAAATTAACTCAAATACCAAAACCAGGCAAGGACAGTGCAGTGTCTACGGCATTTGACTGCTGACCAAAAGACTGGTGATTCAAACCTACCAGCCATTCCTCAGAAGAAAATTTGGGGCAATCTACTTTTGTAGTGATACTGCCTCATAAGCAAGGAGGGGTTGCTATGAGTCAGATCTGACTCGATGACAGTGAATTTGGTTTTATATTTTTTGGTATCCCTTACGAACATAGTAAAAAAAAACAAAACTATGGCCTAAGTCATTCTAGGGAGCTCTGGTAGCTTAGTGTCTAAGGCATTTGACTGCTAACCAGAAGGCTTGTTGTTCAAACCCACCAGCCACTCCTTGGAAGGAAGGCTG
The DNA here is from genome assembly GCF_000298275.1 of Orycteropus afer afer. Taxonomy (NCBI): domain Eukaryota; kingdom Metazoa; phylum Chordata; class Mammalia; order Tubulidentata; family Orycteropodidae; genus Orycteropus; species Orycteropus afer. The sequence goes on from NW_006922349.1 coordinate 698,916, forward strand.
GGCAATCTACTTCCGTTGTGATACTGCCTCGGAAACTCAAGGAGGGGTCACTATGAGTCGGATCTGGCTCGACGGTACATAACAACAAGAAGTCATTCTGAATGAAGAGAGGCAGAAAAGATTCCCTTTTCAAATGTGAATCAGAAAAAATAATGCCATTAATCAATACTTATATTCAATATTATATTGGAAGTTCTAGACAGAGAAATAAGGTAAGAAATGTAAATAAAAGATAACTAAATTGTCAAAGAAGGAGTAAAAGATATGATCTTTTACACAGAAAATCCCAGGGACTCATCCACAGAAGTACTGGAACTAGTACAAAGATTCAGCAAAGTGACAGATACAAGATCAACATATAAAATCAGTCCGATTCTTATATAGTAACAAAGAGAGCTCCAAAAAGGAAATCAGGAAAAGAATACTATTTACAGTAGCAAGCTAAAAGATGAAGCATTTAAAAATGAATCTAACCAGAGATACAAAACACCTATACAATGAAAACCACAAAATACTACTACAAGAAACCCACAACCACTTACATAAATTGAAGGTATACCATACTCATAGATACAAAGACTTAACATAGTGAAAATAGAAATACCACCAAAGCAATCTAAAATATAATGCAATCTCAATCCAGTATCCATCATCATTGTTTACAGAGATAGAAATATTAATCAATTTTACATGGAAAGGGAAGAAATCCTGGATAAGTAAAACACTACTAAAGAAGAAAAAAATAAGAGGCCTCATATTTCCTGATCTCAAAACCTACTACATACCCATATTAGTCACAACATACTGGTATTGGTACAGTGACAGACACCTAGACCAATGGAACAGAATAGGAACAAAGAAGTAAATCCATCCACCTATACATAAGGTTTCCCTGGCCAATTCTTTGAGAAGGCCTCTTGCTTCTTCCTAATCTGTCTTAGTCTGTAAGCTGTGTTGAAACCTGTGTATGATGTGCAACCCTACTGGTGTTGAAACACCAGTGGCACAGTCTCAAGTGTCACGGCAACATGCAAGCCATGACAGTATGACAAACTTACAGAAAAGTGTTTCTCCCTTAGCTGTTTGAAGCCTCTCCGCTTCCAGCCTCTTGGGAGTGGGACCTGTGTCCCTTCCCTTACCTGAGATCCCTGATGCTCTGTCTGGTGTTCCCTGGCTTCTCTTTTCCCCGCTTCCTGCCTAATGGGGATGTCATGCTTGATCAGGTGGAGGGTGAAGGGTCCATGAAGAGGGAAAGGCCCTCAACAAGATGGATTGACACAGTGTCTGCTGTGATGGGCTCAAGTATAGCAAGGATCATGGAGTTGGTGCAGGACCAGGCAGTGTTTTGTTCTGCTGTGCACAGGGTTGCTATGAGTCGGAGACCACTAGATGGCACCTAACAACAACAACAACGTGGACAACTGATTTTTGACTAAAGACTGAAATCCTTTAAATGAGCTTCTCTTTGAAATATGGTGCTGGCAAAACATGGATACTCTTTTGCAGAAAAATTAAGCAGGATCCCTATCCTTCACCATATATGAAACTAGCTCAAGATGGATCAAAGACTTAAATGTAAAACCTAAAAGTATAACGATCATCAAAATAAAATATAGGGGTAAAATTGGACACAATAGTGGCACCTCAGGTTCCCCCTTGAAACACACATCCCTTCCCTTTTCAGATTCCATATATATGGTAACCTTGAATATGGTTCAGTTCATATGATCATGTTTCCTTAATTTGAATTTAAGATTTCTTGATTTAAGAGTAACACATGCAATTTATTCACTAATCAACAATTATGCAGTTATTCATTTAAGGGCACTACTCTGGGCACTTGGAATACTGATTTTTTTAAAAAATGGACAAATTGTAGAGCATGCGTAAATAAAAGACACCTCCAAGGAAGCAAAATCTTCCTGATCATTTATATTTCCTAATCCTTGTTCATACACATTGAATTAGCAAGAATCTCCAAAACAATATTAAATAAACACAGTGATCCTTTTATGATTCCTGATTTTAATTAGAAATACTCCAGCATTTGGGAGCTCTGGTAGTGCAGAGCCTAAGGCACTTGACTGCTAACCAGAAGGCTGGTGGTTCAAACCCACCAGCCACTCCTTGGAAGGAAGATGGGCCAATCTATTTCCATAGTGATACTGCTTTGGAAACCCAAGGAGGGGTTGCTATGAGTCGGGTCCAACTCGACAGCACATAACAACAACCAGCATTTGATTAGCAGCTAAATTTTTAGTGTTGCTTTCATGGGAAATCATTATAATCCAGAACCAGGCCTTGAAATATAGCTAGCTCTTTGACAAGGTAGAGTGTTCCTTCTAATTCTGGATCGATCCACCCATTACCCAAGTATACTGTCAATTTCAGCCTGATTTAGTCATTCCTTCCTCTGTATCTGGCACACATATTTATTACAACACTCCTCACATTATTTTATAATGAGTTTTTAACCTGTCTTTATCCACTAACAGAGTGTGAACTAAAGCAGAAGTGTATCTTTTGCATCTTGTTCATTTTATGCACATTACCAGTGCTAATTGCCTTCAAATTAATTCTGACTCATGGAGACTCCACAAGTATCAGAATAGAACCGTGCTATATAGGGTTTTCACTGCTTGATTTTTTTTGAAGAACATTACCAGAGCTTTCTTCTGAGGCACCTCTAAGTAGAATTGAACATCTCACTTTTCATTTACCTTCTGAGCACGTTGTGCATTTGTACAACCAAGGGACTTGTACACATTAGGTACTTCATAAATGCATATTAAATTGAATTGAAATACAAAGTAAACAAAAAAAAAAGAGGTAAATTTAGTGCCATAAATATGTTAGCAAACAACTAAAAATATACAAAAAGCAGAAGACTAGATAGAGGAATACAAATTCCCATAAATTAAACATGGGCATCAAAAGATTTCACCAAAAGAATGAAAGAAGAATGCACAGACTGGCAAGTTTCTCAACAATGACATATTACAAAAGGTACTAATCTCTAAAACCTATAGAAAACTTCAACATCTAGACAACAAAAGATAATCAATTGAATTAAAAATGGGTAGAGGACATGAACATATATTTCACCAAAGAAGACATACAGGCAGTCAAAAAACATATAGAAAAAACCTCATCATCACTAATCATAAGATGCAAATCAAAAAAAACAATGTGATATCATCTCAACCCATTATTGATAACAAACCTGAAAAAACAAACAATCAAAAAATGCTTGTAAGAATATGGAGAGGCTATAACCTTCATACACTACTAATTAGACAATAAAACGATGTAATCACTGTGAAAAAAATGGTATACTTCTTCCTTAAAAATTTGGAAATAGAAATATCATATGATCCAGTAATCCTACTACTAGGGATGTATGCTGAAGAACTATGAGCCAGGCCACAAACAGAAATGTGCACACTCATATTCATCACAGAGTTATTCACAATAGTAAAATGATGGAAACAATTTATGTACTTATCAACAGATACATGAATAAACAAATAATGATACCTACACACAACAGAGTATTAAGCAACCTTAAAAGATAAGAATGAATCTGTAAAATATCTCATACCATTGATAAGCCTATACAAAATTATACTGAGTGGAATGAGTCAACCATTAAACCACAGATACTGTATGAGACCACTATGATTAAAAAAAAAAAAAAAAAAAGTCAAAAAAAGTTTTACACACAGAAATATTCTTCAAAGTTTACTGGGGTTGGGAGGAAAAAAGAGGGTAAATCACTTTTTTGATTATTTCAGTGCTACTCTAGCAGGAACATACCACAGGTGGATAGCTTTAACAAATGGAGATTTACTCTCTTACAATTTGTTATTGTTTTTGTTGTTGTCAGGTGTTATTGAGTTCACTCTGACTCACAGTGACCCTATGTACAACAGAACAAAACACTGCCCAGTCCTGTGCCAGCCTCATAATCCTTTCTTTACCTGAGCCCATTGTTGCAGCCACTGTGCCAATCTATCTCACTGAGAATGTTTCCCATTTTCGTTGACCTTCCACTTTACCAGAAGGATTATATCCTTCTCCAGGGAATGGTCCCCTTTGACAACATGACCAAAGTAGGTGAGACAAAATATGGCCATTCTTGCTTCCAAGGAGCATTCTGGCTGCACTTATTCCGAACAAAGTGGTGAGCTCTTCTGGCAGGCCATGGTATTTTCTGTATTCTTCGTCAATAAGACAATTCAAAAGCATCAACTCTTCTTCTTTCTTCCTTTTTCAATGTCCAGCTTTCACATACATATGAGGCAATTGAAAATACCATGGTTTGGGTTAGGTGCACCTTAGTCTTCAAAGACATCTTTGCTCTTCAGCACTTTAAAGAGCTCTTTTGCAGCAGATTTGCCCAGTGCAATAAGTCCTCTGATTACTTGGCCAAAGGAAGCAGTAGTAAAGATATAAGATGATGTATCGCATTGGGCAAACCTGCTGCAAAAGACCTCTTTCAACTCCTGAAAAACAAAGATGTCTCTTTGAAGACTAAGGTGCGCCTAACCCAAGCCATTATTATGACTTGAAAGAATGACTCTACTTGACTTTTAGAATCCAGGACTATGAATGAAATACCAAATATGAATCTAGTTCATTTTTTGGGCAGATGTCTTTGTTCCTTTCTGGGAGCATAGTTTACTGTCCAATAATGTATGAAATTTTATATAATATACATAAAAACACCTACTCCTCACTTATTGACTATCCTGTTATCTGATATTTCACATTTATGACAATAGCAAAACATTATACTATCTAACTCTTTGGGCATTTGTTGGAGACCAAAAGAGAAATTATCAAAGGACATGAATGCAAGTTGCATGCCCAACAGCAACAAGAGAAGGCAAGACTCCCTAACAGCAACTAGAGAAGGCAAGGCATATAAATAAAGTAGAACAAAGGCATCGGGGGTTGCTCTTGCAGTAAACGCAAGGTGTTTGCCTGGCCCCTGTTCATTAAAAAAAAAAAAAAAGAAAAAAATTAATGCTTTCATGTTGCTTCATTTCTTGAACTGTGCTGCCATGCTGGATGTGGCAAGTGGACCCCGAACAGGGACCTGGAGTGAAGTAGCTAGCACCCAAGAGAACACCCCATTGAGTGAAATAGGAGCTCTGTAACAAGAAAAAGGGTAAGTGTGGGTGAATTCAATAAGTTTCTTTTTTTAAGCCAGGCTGACATGGGGAATGCAGGATCCCATGAGAGGGACAGTTATATTTCTGTTCTTAAGGCATTAGTCCAAACCAGAGGTTTCTCAGTGTATAAGAAGAAATTAGAGGATTTTTGGCAATGTGTAGGTCACTCTTGTCCTTGGTTTTCTCAGGAAGGAACCATTGATTTAACAGCCTGGGAAACCATTGGTCAACAAATAAATGAATGTTTAAAAGAACAAGGGCCAGAGGATTTTCCAGAGCACATATTTTCTATTTGGAGTATTTAAAAACAGTGTTTAGAATTAGATAAAGGGGTAAATGTGGGCACAGATCCTAAACTGGGAAAGGAGAAAAATGTGGAGACAGATTCAAAATTAAAAGAGTTAAATTTACAAGAAGAAATTGTTAAACAAAAGTTGGAAACTGAACACACAGAAGTTAAGGAAGAGAAGTTATATCCTTCCTTAAATCCATTTTTAGGTCAGGCAAAACCTCCTTTAATTCTGTTTTTAAATCAGACTGTTTCAGCTGCAACCATGCCTGCTAGCACTTGCTCTCCTCCATCTTTTAACTGTTTCCTTCCCTCAGGGAAGCAAGTTAACTGTTCATCATCCACCTCACCTCCTTTATCACCTATACAAGCTATGGTTCAAATGCCATGGATGAGGACATATTCCATTAGAATTGAAACATGTTTTCCTTTAACAGACTATGTAGACACACAGACTAATTTGCCGATGCAAGGACATAAAGCATTTTCATTAAAGCAATTTTCTTTTGAAACAAGCTGCTGCCACCTATGGGCCAATGGCACCATTTGTAAAAATCTTAATAGGAGCCATTACTCAAGAAGTTTTGTGTCCTTATGATTTGTATACACTAGCTGAAACTGCAATAGAGAGAAGAGACTATTTGATGTAGAAAATGGATTTGCATGATTTTTGTACAGAACAAAGTATGATAAATCAGCAGCACAATGTTCTCATTAGTTTTGAAATGCTTTCTGGCACTGGATAGTTTTTAGAGGTTGCAGCTCAATTACCTTATCCATTACAAGCATATCAGCAGACATCAGCGCAACCTCTCAGGCATGGTCTAAGCTACCGGAAAAAGGAGATGATAATTCTAGCTTTACAAAAATTATACAAGGGCTTGCAGAACTCTTTGAACAATTTTTGAATAGGATAAGTGTAGCAGTGACTCAGAGTGTTAGTGATAACACTGTAGCCAATATTTTAATTAAGCATTTGGCTTATAATAATGCCAACAGAAGTTGTAAACAGGCTATTAGGGCTACCAAAGAAGCAAAAACGGCAGAAGCTTATGATGTTTTACTTGTTCTTCAGGATTTCTCA
>NW_006922349.1:707085-707739 GCF_000298275.1 Orycteropus afer afer
TGAAATAAGCAATAACAGAAGGACAAATATTGTATTAGTCCATTATTATAAATAGTCAAAGAGAGGTTTTTATATAGAAGAAAATTTTCTTTGTTGGTTACCAGGGGTGGAAGGGGAAGAGAGGGAACACTGTAAAATAAGTAGAGACAATTATTGATTTGGGTGAAGAGAAGGGCAATGTAACAAATGTGAGTGATCAAGACAGTGGCACTGAGGAAGAGGTGCATGGAAGGTACAGAGAACAAAGATGAATCCTTTCTCACATACAGTACTGCATTGTCAGTGAAGGTAAACATTGATATATGGGTGGATAGATAAGAAGACAGGCTGAACCATTAGGTATGGCTATGCAGGGGGGAGTGTGTCCACGACCATGTATAAGTTTGGCAGACAGTATTTCTACAAGTGTATTTGGATGTTCTGTAAGAATTCCCAGATATATAGTAGAGCTGACAAGGGACAAGTTTGTAACCACTTCTTGGCCACAGCCAGTTACCCAGAGGGAGCAAGTAGTTGGACCTGTGGGCTTGGGACAATGGTTACAGGGGACATCAAGACTAATTGGCATAACATACTACATAAAAGCATTGTTCCACATCCTACTTAGTGAGTAGTGACTGGGATCTTAAAAGCTTGCAAGTGGCCATCTAGGTG
>NW_006922349.1:708924-709948 GCF_000298275.1 Orycteropus afer afer
GCCTACAATGAATTTTCCCAAAAATTTATCTTTCTCAAGTCCCTTACTCTTACTGAGGATCCTCACTAATAACAACTATTAGCAAGACTTTTCAAAGATAGTATCATTTGAAATAATTCATAAGACAGTGTGTAAGAGCAGGGATCTCACATGCTGTGACTCTGACAGGAGTCGAACGGCTAACATGTAATTCTCATCATATGTTACAATGGCAAATACATAAATACCAAAGAAATGGAATAGTGCATATAACAACAAGTCATGTGTACCTGAAACACTGGAATCATCTTATAACCAGAGCAGCTAGTATTATGTTAGAGTTTTGGATGTTCTCAAGTGTGGTGTTCTGTGTGATCTGATGTCTCTATCTCTATTTCTAAATATTTGTAAGTATAGGTCATATACATATATACAGAAGACCACACTTGAGAAATATTCAAAATGCTATCATAATATTAGCTACTCTAGTTATAAGATGATTCTAGTGTTTCAGGAACACATGACTTGTCACTATATCCACTATTCCATTTATTTGGTCTTTGTGTGTATTTGACAATGTAAAACATGATGAGAAGTACATGCTACCTGTGGAAGACAACCATATTATCTACTACACTGGGAATGACAAATTGAAGAGGAATGTATAGCATGCATTGTCACAAATAATATTTCAAGAGCTATCCTGAAGTGCAATGCTGACAGTGATAGGATAATATCCATATTGGTACAGTGCCAAGGGCATTTGACTCCTCACCAGAAGGCTGGTGGTTCAAACCCACCAGCCACTCCTTCAGAAGAAAGGTTGGGCAATCTACTTCTGTCGTGATAGCACCTCAGAAACCCAAGGAGGGGTCGCTATGAGTCAGAACCAACTCTATGGCAGTGAGTTTGTTTTTTTACAAGGAAAACCAGTTAATGCTATTATTATTTAAATTTACACACCAATCACCAAACTCAAAGATGAGGAAATGAAGATTTTTACCCACTTCTGCAATCTTAAATTGACCAAACATACAACCAAGAT
>NW_006922349.1:710788-711329 GCF_000298275.1 Orycteropus afer afer
GAGGTAGCATATGATTAAGAACCAATGGTACTAAAGGAAGAAGTTGAAGCTGCACTGAAGGAATTGGTGAAGAAAGCTCTAGGAATTGACAAATACTCATTGAGAAGTTTCAACAAACAGATGCCACACTGGAAGCACTCATTTGTTTGTGCCAAGAGATTTGGAAGACAGCTACTTGGCCAACTGACTGGAAGAGATCAATATTTGCACCCATTCCAAAGAAAGATGATCCCACAGAATGTGGAAATTATCAAACAATATCATTTATATAACACACAAGTAAAATCTTACTGAAGTTAATTCAAGAATGGTGGCAGCAGTATATTGACAGAGAACTTCCAGAAAGGTAAACTGATTCAGAAGAGGACATGGTAAAAGGGATATTGTTGCCGAAGTCAGATGGATCTTGGCTGAAAGCAAAGAATACCAGATGTTTATTTTTGTTTTCTTGACTCTGGAAAAGTTTTCGATTGTGTGGATCATAACAAATTATGGATAACATTGAAAAGAACGGAAATTCCAGGACACTTACTTGTGATAC
>NW_006922349.1:731287-737574 GCF_000298275.1 Orycteropus afer afer
CAGGGATATTCATAAAGTTTTCCAGTAATATATCAGACAGCGCTTCACTGCTATTCATAAGGTTTTCATGGACCAATTCTTTGAGAAGTGGATGGTCCCTTTCTTCTTCCAATTTGTCCTAGTCTGGAAGCTATGCTGAAATCTGTCCACCATGGGTGACCCTGCTGGTATTTGAAATTCTGATGGCGTAGCCTCCAGCCTCACAGCAACGTGCAAGCCACCACAGTAAGACAAATGACAGATGAGTGGTGGAGTGACACCATAGGAAAAAAAATAAAACATGAAGATATTATTTTCATTTTTTCTTTGTCTTATTGGCAAAAAATAATTGAAAGCTATCTGGTCATGGAATCAGAGAAAAGTAGTTCACTAGGTCCTGGTTCCAACATCAAATAGCTGAATTGTAGATATAGGCTTGGAGCCAAGAGGTAACAGGAAAATGAATAGCAAAAAATTTACTTCCAGTAATATAAATTTAGATCCCTTCCACCTCCTTCTCCACTACACAGATTTCTTCTTGCATCATCCCAATAAAATTATGGAAGCAATGATTTTGTTAAATTCACATTGTGTGCTTATATATATGTTGTTGTTGTTATGTGCTGTTGAGTCAGATCCGACTCATAGCCACCCCTCTTTGGGTTTCTGACCCCTTCTTGGATTTCCGAGGTGGTATCACTATGGAAGTAGATTGCCCAACCTTCCTTCTGAGGAGTGGCTGGTGGGTTTGAACCGCCAGCCTTCTGGTTAGCAGTCAAGTGCCTTAGGCACTATGCCACCAGAGCTCCTATTTATATATATAAGTTGTTGTTGCTAGGTGCTATAGAGTCCGACCCAACTCATTGAGACCCCTCCTTGGGTTTCCGAGGCAGAATCACTATGGAAATAGATTGTCCCATCTTCCTTCCAAGTAGTGGCTGGTGGGTTTGAACTGCCTGATTAGCAGTCAAGTGCCTTAGGCACTACACTACCAGAGCTCCCAGAGGATATTAATATTCACAACTGGTTATTAGTAGGACTATGGTTACATTTCCTTATAGACACAACTTTTTTGTTGTGTTTGTGTTCCTCTCTAGTGGAATTAATCATATTTTAGAGGATTTTTGCTTTTTGTTGGTTTTAATTTGGTTCTGTAAAATATGTATACATTTTCTTATCATCACTATCCTTTCAATGTTGCAAAGCCTTCAAGAATGCTTTAATTCCTTCTTCATAGGGATCCCTGTTGAAGCTTCTGTACTCTTGTCTCCACCCAGAGTGCTTGCCACCCAGAAGACTTAGTAGCACGTTGCCCTCTCTCCTCACTCCTCCTCAAGATTTCCTTTCTCTGCCTTCTCTCCTCCTTCCTACTTTGGATCCCTGGTGTCTATATTCTATGTTTTCCTCTTCTTGGCTTACTCCTTCATTCTACTGGAACATATTCTTCAATAGATTACTAAGCAAGGTAAATAAATGTGAGGAGAGTTTTTCAGACCATTCATGTCTGGAAATATCTTTACCCTATCCTCCCACTTATAGAAATTTGGCAAAGTACACTTCTAGGATGTCCAGGAGAGAGTGAGCAAGCAGCAGAAGGATCCAGGTAAGGGGAGGGACCCAGGCCCCAACACCCAAGCAGCAGGAAAAGTGGAGGGAAAAGGAAGGGAAACCCAGGGCATCTAGGAGAGAGTGAGCAAGTGGCAGAGGGGTCTGGGTAAGGGGAGGGAAGCAGGCCCCAACCCCCAAGTGGCAGGAAAAGCAGAGGGGAAAGAAAATGAAAATCAGGGTGTCCAAGACAGAGTGAGCAAGCTAGTAGGGATCCAGGAAAGGAGAAGGTGGAGAGATTTTGAACAGCTAAGGGAGACAAACTCATCTGCTGGTTTGTCATACTCTGGTGGTGTGTGGCTGTGAGGCTTGAGGCTGTGCCACCAGTATTTCAAACACCAGCAGGGTTGCACATGGTGCACAGATTTCAGCTCTGTTTGCAGACTGAGACAGACTAGGAAGAAGGAAGAGGCCATCCACTTCTCAAAGAATTAGCCAGGGAAAACCTTATGAATAGCAGAGAAACACTGTCTGTTACATTACTAAGCAACTATATGAGTAGCCCAGAAACCCTGTCTGATACAGTGTAGGAGGACGAGCCACCTATGTCGGGAGGTTCTCAAAATATGACTGGGAAAATATCAGGGTTACAGCAAAGGGCTCAAGTATAGTAGGGGTCATGGAACTGGCATGGGACCAGGTGGTGTTTCATTTTGCTGTGCATAGGGTCGCTGTGAATCAAAGACAACTTGATAGCACCTAACAACAACACTTCTAGGTTAAATATCACTTATCACCCTGATTATGAAGAATTTGCTTCATTTTCTTGTAATTATCAGTATTTCAGCTGTGAATCACAATGTAATTTCAATACTGAATATTTCCTCTATAAACTGTTGTTCATGCTTTGGAGGCTCTCTTCAATTTGCACATATATTAAAATTTCATAAGGACATGCCAATATATGTACTTATAAATTGTGCTGAACACTTGTGAGAACTTTTGATATTAATGCTCAACACTTTCAATTACAGAATATTTTATTGAAACAGTTTTAAATATTTCCCTCCACCCAATATTTTCAATTATTTTCTTCTAGTAACTTTTATTTGTGACTTCTTTCTCCCTACATGAACCTCTACATTTTTTTCTACATTTTTTTCCACCTCTGCTTGTTTTATTTTATGTTTTCCACTATAGTATTGTATATGTTTAAAAACTCTTCCTTATTCTACCTATGCTCTTTTTATAGTATTCTGTGCTACTTTATTATGTTTTTACATTCTTATCTCTCTGAGAAGATTAAATGCAATTATTATTGTTATTTATTAAGTTCTTTTGTTACCCTAACTCTATATTTCACTACCCTCACCATTTTTATTATTTTTGTTTCTGTCTCCTACTTTCAAAGCTTTCCTCAAAGTTTTAGTGATATCTAGTTATCTGCTGAAGGGAATATTTCTGTGCATGTTGTTAGATGCCATCGAGTTGTCTCCAATTCATAGCGACCCTATGCACAACAGAATGAAACACTGCTTGATCCTGTACCAGCTCCATGATCCTTGGAATACTTGAGCCCATTGCCTCAGCCACTGTGTCAATCCATCTCATCGAAGGTCTTCCCTCTTTCATTGACCTTCCACCTTACCAAGCGTGACATCCTTCTCCAGGGAATGGTCCCTTCTGACAACATGTACAAAGTATGTGAGATAACATCTGGCCATTCTCACTTCCAAGGAACACTTTGGCTGCACTTCCTCCAGGAAAAATCTGTTAGTTCTTTTCACAGTCCATGGTACTTTCAGTATTCTTCACCGTCACTCCAACTCAAAAGCATCAACTCTTCTTTGGTCTTCCTTATTCATTTTTCAGCTCTCACATGCATATGAGGTGATTGGAAATATCATGGCTTGTGTCAGGTGCACCTTAGTCCTCAAGGAAACATCTTTGCTCCTCAGCACTTGAAAGAGTTCCTTCGCAGCCAACACGCCCAGAGCTACACATCGTCATCTAATGTCCTGACTGCTGCTTTCATTGGCCTCAATTGTAGAAACAAGCAATGTGAATTCTTTGACAACCTCAATCTTTTCTCCATTTATCATGATGCTGTTTATAGGTCCAGTTGTGAGGATTTTTGTTTTCTTTACATTGATATGTGATCCACACTGCAGATTGTATTCTTCAGTCTTCATCAGTAAGTGCCTCAAGTCATTCTCACTTTCAGCAAGCAAAGTTGTATCATCAGCATATCACAGGTTGTTAATGATTCTTCCTCCAGTCTTGATGCCATATTTTTCTTCATATAGTCCAGCTTCTTGAATTATTTGCATGGATTATTATTTCCCAGAAATTTGCATCATTCTGTGCATGAGCAAGTCTTAAAAACTGGTGAGCTTCACATACTGTGAACTCACTGGTTCATTTATTTGAGAATCTCTAATTGTCAGTATCTGTAGATGTTTTATTTATTGTGATCTGTTTCTTCCTAATGGAATCTGTTTGGAGGTGGGAGAATAAGACTGTCTGCTAGCATTCTGGTGGTGTAGTGCCTAAATCATTTGACTGTTAACCAGAAGGCCAGAGGGTCAAACCCACCAGCCACTCCTAAGAAGGAAGATTGGACAGTCTACCTCCATAGAGGTACTGCCTTAGAAACCAAAGGAGAGGTCCCTATGAGTCAATTGACCCAACTGCAGTGAGTTTTTCCTTCCTTCCTTCCTTCCTTCCTTTCTTTCTTTCTTTTTTTCTACTAGCATTCTGAGATCCAAAATCAGGGGGAAGGTCTGGGGCATCTCACAAGTAATGTCATACACTTTTCACTTCCACCCCCTTTGTTATCCCTGGTTTTCCAAGTCCAGGCCCTGGGGTTCAAAGTCTCTATAAATGAAAATCTACTGTTTTGCCAGATATGAGAGGATGAATTGTCCAGCTATATGAAGCGATTATGTGGGCTGGGATGCCTAACAGCTTTTTATGCAGATTCTCAACTAAGTTCTCTGTTTTACATTGCATCTGCACCCTTCATTTAGAAATACCTGGTAATTCCTACTTGGAGCTTTTGGAGCTGTTCCCCACCATGACTCAACTTGCTTCTGAGCTTCTCCTGTTGCCAACTTTGTTTTCTGCTTTTTTAGGTTCTAGTAGTCAACTGATGATTACCTTTTTCATTTCAAGATTCTAAAACTTTATTGTTGTCTTCTATCCCAAATTCTTTTCTGTCTGTATGTATACTTTAAAATTACAGTTTTTTCAGTGAATGATAAATAATCTGTCTTTGCATCTGAAAATGGCTTTATCTTTATTTATTTTAAAAAATTGATTTTGTCTTACCTTGTGAATAATATTTTATCTGGTTTTAAAGTTCAGAAGTGATAGTTTTAATTTTTCTAAAGTGTCATTTCAGACTTCATATTATTTAATTCCCATGTGCTTAGAGATTGTCCTGCTGCTGTCTTTCACATCATATTTTGAAAGTTGTATCTATTTTTTTTCATTCTATTTGGTTAATGCTATATTTCAACCATAGTAATTATATTTTATGTTTTACCTGTTTTATTGCTTTCCAAATTTACCATTTTCTTTTTAATCTTTTAATTTTTCCCATTTTATTTCCCTCAGCATTTTTTAACCTTTTTTTTTTCAAGTCTTTAATCATTTTTATCTATTTCTATTATTTTCTTATTACTAACAGGATTTTATTTTAACTTACTTCTTTATTTATTTCCTGAACTTTTTCTGCTAAATATTAATCTCCATTTCTGTTTTATATTTGTAATTTTTTATTTATTTATAATCTTTGACACATTATATTTAGTACTTGAATTCCATTCCATAGAAATATATTTGATTACCTTATTACTTCATGAGTGATCTTTGTAGGTATCATGGTATAGATTTCCTATTGTAATTTCACTATATTTTTTTATTATTTTTATTATTTTTGATGTATGATGATGGGTAAAATTAAATATATTTTTATAAAAAATATGCTTCTATCAATAGTTATCTAAGTTGCTTATTCAGAAATCTGTTTTTTAATTATGCTTAAAGTCATTTAGATCCTTCATTTATATTATATATATTTTCATAACACAGAATTAATGAAGTAATTATGTATAAAGTTTTGTGATGCTTCTTTTCATGCCTGAGATAAAACTTGCTGGTTTTTAATCTTCTGTTTTATCCTTCAGCGTGAAAACCTTATTTCAATCATTTTTTCCCTCTTTTGTAAACATTGCTTTGAATTCATCAATCTTCTTTGACAATTTTTATTCATATAATATCACATGACACCTATTTCACACTGATGAATACTATAGTCCTCTTAATTATTTCTGATTTACTTTACCCCTTATTATCTCTCTAATGGTTACCACTGGCATAAGAAAAGAGCAGAGACTCAGTGAATATTTGTGCATCAATAAATAAACCAATGACTGATGAATGTTTTAGCATATATAATCAATATATTGATTGTTTAATAATGTTATTTGAGGAAACTATTTAATAGAGTAAACTGAAAAATGTTAAAGTGATATATCATTTCAATTACTAAAAATAAGAGACTTTTTTTCTTTTTCTTTTTTTGTTCATTCCCTAGGACTTTGCAACATTTTCAGTTTAGCAGCTAATTATCTAAAAAGATAGCAGGCACCAGGGATCTCTGGAGACCAGTTCACTCTGTGCTCTTTATATATTTTCTTTCAATGGAATAAAAATTTTCATGCCTTTTTACCCATCACCTCATATGTCAAAATGCCATG
>NW_006922349.1:738030-739308 GCF_000298275.1 Orycteropus afer afer
ATGTTTTGCCTCAAGGAGCTGTAAATTGGTTGTAGAATCTACGTTAAAACACACACACACACACACACACACACACACTCCTAACAGTATTTATGTCTGGTGTTAGAAATTACTGCAAACTATTTCATTTCTCATATCACAACAGAGAAACTTAAAACACCCTCATATGCAAAGGCATAAATGGTCAAGTAGTGCATTACTTAGTAAAAAATTACCATACTTCTGAAATAATTCTAACATCTGGATATTAGAATCCCCAAATTTGGCATTTCAATTCATTGAACCGAGAAAGGATAGTCAATCCTTGAAAGCTTAGTAATTAATTACATGTAAATATTCTACCCAGGTCTCATACTGAAAAAACAAAATGAACAAAATTCAAATTGGTTAAAGTTTTAGATATACAAAACAAAACTATGAAGAGATAAGACAAATGTACTAGTAAATAGCTACCTAAACTATGAGCTATCCAATGAAGAAAATGGAATGGAAAATAAATAATTGAAAACAAAGGGAAAACGATACTTGAAAAAAATATGCAGATATAAACCATAATAAAATAATTTTTAATTGGCAAGTTTATGTGGGTAACAGCAGAAACCAAAGGTTAAAGTTCAATAATATATAACAATCTCTCACAAATTAATCAGAAGTTAAGCATATCAACTAAAAAGTGAAAATTGGCACAAGCAGACATTTTAGGGAAGAAGTAGTTACAAATGACCATACAGAAGAATGCATGAATGATGAAAATGAGTATTAAATTTATAATGGGCACCATTCTCTGACTTTGTGAATTACATGGAAGAAAAGTGTATGGTTATCACTGATGTTGCAAGTATAGAAAAGGATGCTCTCATGTCTCTTACAGATTCTTTGTGGACTGTACCCTGAGTACCTGAATCCAAAAGTTGTCCTACAGGTAGTTCCCAACTTAGAATTGGGTTCTCTTCTGATGATTCCTTTATAAGTTGCTTCTGGGGTAAATCAAATACCTTTTCTATGTTTTAAATATTGCTTGTTATATAGCAGTTTTTAATAGTAAATCATAACATCCGTGAGTGAGCATCTGATAATGGTAACATCAGAAAATAATATGCTGCCACATTTTGTGTAGTACATATTACTAACAATCAAACTACTAACAATAAGGTACTGTTGTTGTTGTTATGTGCCATCGAGTCAGACCCGACTCACATCGACCCCTCCTTGGGTTGCCAAGGCAGTATCACTATGGAAGTAGATTGCCCAGCCTTCCTTCAGAGGAGGAGCTGGTAG
>NW_006922349.1:739873-742531 GCF_000298275.1 Orycteropus afer afer
AAAAAGGCACAGTCTTCATGTTACCAAACCACATGACAGGCCATTAATTTAAGTCCATTGTAAGTCCCAAGGTTGGCAGAGAATGGCAGGCTGCTGAACAAGGACACGGCTACCTGCAGGGTTCAAGCATACCATAAGCTCAAGACAATTCCCAAGGCTTCTCCTTATATACAGGAAGCCAACCACATCCCAAAGGCAACTACTCAGCTGCTTTCAGTAGATCTCACCATGGAGTTGATTGCCAATCTCATCGTGGGAAATAACTACCACCAGCTGCCCAGACACTCAACCAGGCCCAGCCAAGCTGACACACAAACTAACGACTACAGAGCCTTTTATCGAAATGAAAGGAAATACGTTATCTACGTTCTGTTACTAAGGTGGAATGTTTTGAACCACTGAATTATATTCAAAAGAGTAACCTTTCTAAAAGTGTTTCATGTCATGGGAAAGCATATACAATTAAGATGTTTAGGGAAATGTACAGCTATATAAATTATGATTTTAATTTTATATTTGATATCCTTCACATATTTTAATTACATGTATATATACACTATTTGTTAAATGATACATGTTGAGAAAAATACATTATATTTGATACTTTATATCTTCATTTGATGGTACGATTAAAACTGACTTTTTTCTTCATTTTGTTTCATATATATCTTAAAATATCTGTAGTGCTCATAAAATGCACTGGTATAGTGAAAAGCATAAAAATTTTAAAACATAATTCATTTAATTTTAACTCTACTGACTTTATATTTATTTACATAAGGAAATAAGAACCTATGATATATTTTTAATTTTTATTAAAGTAAATATGACAAAACATATATCACAAACAGCGAATTCAACAATTTTACATGGAAAATTAAGTGATGTTAATTAAATTCCTATGTTGAGCAACTGTGTCCATGCTGTACTTCTGAATTATTCCGTTACCATTAACAGAAACTCAATGCCCCCAAAGCAATAACTCTCCCTTCCCCTCCAACCCCTATTTATCAGATTTTATTATTAGTAATTCACCAACAATTAATTTTGGAGCTCTGATAGCATAGTGCCTAAGGCACTTGACTGCTTATCAGAAGGCTGGCGGTTCAAACCCACCAGCCCCTCCTCGGAAGGAAGATGGGGCAATCTACTTCCGTAATGATACCACCTCGGAAACCCAAGGAGGGGTCACTATGAGTCGGGTCCAACTTGATGACACATAACAACAATATATATATTTTCATATTATAGATATTTCATATAAGTGACACCATATATTTAGTTAGTTAGTTTTGGTATAGTTGATATTTTTCACTCATCATACCAAAAACAAAAACCAAACTCACTGCCATCAAGTTGGATCTGACTCATAGTGACCCCTACTTGGGTTTCTGAGTCAGTATCACAACACAAATAGATTGCCTGATCTTCCTTCTGAGTAGTGGCTAGTGGTGAACTACTAGTGGCTAGCCTTCCGGTTAGCAGTCAAATATCTTAGGCACTGTACTACCAGAGCTCCCTCACTCATCATAATTCTATTTTAAAAGCAAAAGTACCAATGGACATCTTGAAATTTCTTAACCAAATGCCATTTTAATATAGTATTGCTTTCTGAGTCAGATGAAGTTATATAAATGAAATAAAACTATCTATAGAAACTCACTGAGCTGAAGATGTTGTAAACCAAACAATAAATAAATAAAAGAAAAGAATAAAACCACTGTGATTGAGTTGTTTCTGATTCATAGTGAACCACATTGGGTTTCCAAAGTAGTAAATCTTTACAGCAGTAGATTGTGCCATCTTAGTTCCACTAAATGGCTGGTGGGTTTGAACTTTCAACCTTCTGAATAGCTGTCAAATGCCTTAGGAACCACACTACCAGACCTCAAGGTATAATCTGATGGAAACAATGTATGTTCTATAATTAATCCAGGGTTACTTTCAGAGAATTAAATGAAATGGATTCAGGGGGACACACATGGCAACTTAAATGAGGAAGTTGACTTCAATGGAGGTATCTTGTACCTTGTCCTGCACTTGCACTTTCTCCACTCCCCATCAAGCCACCCATCTGGGGCTGACATACTTATTCTTAGTAACAAAAAATTGTTCCTTTTTCTCTCTGTTTGAAATGGTTCTGCTGTGTTTCTTGCATTCTCCTCTGTTAATCTCGACTATATTATCTTGATGTCTATCTGAAATATTTATTTATTTATTTGTGTTCTTGCTTTCTTTATCCCCCACAGGGCTATGTGCTTTATAGAAGCTGGATTTAAGCTGTTTTATTCACAAGATATTCCCAGATCATAGCACTATGTTGTGTACGTAGCAGCCACTGAACAAATACCTCTGACATTGCCATTGAATACTGGTAGTAACAATAGTCCTTAAATTTCTGCAATGTTTTTCTGCTTTCATAATCTACTTATCACAAACTATGACTCAGTTTCATTTCAAGTAATAGCACTTTCTGTGTATCTCATGTTCTTGGTTTCCTCTGAACTATTGCATCATTCCTGCAAGACATAAAATTATTATTCCATGACAATGTTCTCTAAATCCAATGTATCAGATTAGTATTATCCATCTAATAGTTCTCTTTCACCTTATCCCCTGTCCATAAAGCACAACTTTATAATAATTACAGATATCATA
>NW_006922349.1:750298-751006 GCF_000298275.1 Orycteropus afer afer
TTTTTTTTTCTCTACTTGTTTGGAAGGTTGAATTTTTATTTCTGACTAACTATTACTTTTATTGGTTAGGAAGATAGCCATTCTACTTCTAGTCTTCATGATTTATCTACACTTAAATTTCTGATCCAATGACTTATTCATTGATAATAACTTTTTCCACAACATAAATGGCAGTTACACATGTGGACCTCACCAGATGGAATACACATGAATCAGATCCTTACATATGTGGAAAGAGGTGATGGAGAAGCTCAATATCTTCAGTCAAAACCAGGCCAGGAGATGATTGTGGAACAGACAATCAATTGCTCATATGCAAGTTTAAGTGGAAGCTGAAGAAAATTAAGACAAATTCACAAGAAAAAAAATATGACCTTGATTATATACTACCTAAATTTAGAGACCATCTGAGGAGTAGATTTGACACATTGAACATCAATGACTGAAAAACATGAGTTGTGGGATGGCATCAAGAACATCAAATATGAAAAAAGCATAAGGTCATTGAAAAGACAGGGAAGGAAGAAAAGAACAAAATGGATATCAGAGGACACTCTGAAACTTGCTCTTGAATGGGGAGTAGCTAAAGCAAATTGAAGAAATGACAAGATAAAAGAGCTAAACAGAAAATTTCAAAGAGCAGCTCAAGAAGACAAAGTAAAATAATGAAATGTGCAACATTTGGAATTAGAAAACCAAAGGAGAACA
>NW_006922349.1:751106-756914 GCF_000298275.1 Orycteropus afer afer
ACTATTAACATTACTAAACAATACAGAATAATTCCTTATTTTATTGGATGATTATATATTTGAAAGATAAAGCTGTGTGTTCAACATATCATTTCGATTATATTATAGTGGCCCCTACATACAGATCTGAAAGAACTGCCATCAAGGAACATATCAATGCTGTTAAGATAGTTGTGAGGGTACCCACTGCAGATATTGTGATTACAGATTTTCAAGATAAATTCCAAGGAGAGTACCTTCCTTTAACAGATATATAAAAGAAAGATTTGTTGTATTGGCTTAATATAAGGGAAAACAGCAATGTGTTTTATGCCCTAAGAATTCTCTGACAATTAATAATGATTGCCTTACCTGAATAAAGAGCAGTAGAACCTTTCTCCAAATTCAGTTTAAAAATTTATGCTCACAATTATGTCTTAATTCCAATTTCAAATGCAGCAGGAACGACCAACACAAGTACCTCAGTGGGCTTTGTCCTTCTAGGCTTCTCTGATTGGCCCCAGCTGGAAAAGTTTCTCTTCTGGACTGTAGCCATCTTCTACATCATGATCATCTTTGGCAATTTGACAATCATTGTGCTTTCTTGTACAGACCCTCGTCTCAACAGTCCCATGTATTTCTTTCTTAGCAATCTCTCCTTCTTGGAGCTCTGTTTTACCACAACCACAGTGCCCCAAATGTTGTCAAACATGTGGGGACAAGAGAAGACCATAACTTACACAATCTGTGTCATCCAACTCTGTGTTTTCCTCTGTCTTGGTGCCACAGAAGGTGTCTTGCTGGTGGTGATGGCATTTGACCGCTATGTTGCTGTCTGCCAGCCACTGCGCTATACCATCATCATGAACCATCCACTCTGTTGGAAACGTGCCCTTATGGCCTGGCTCTCTGGCCTGATGGAATCTCTGATCCAATCTCCTATTACACTCCAGCTGTCCTTCTGTACCCACCATCATGTGAATGACTTTCTCTGTGAGGTGCCTGCTCTCATACATCTGGCATGTGGGGACACTTCCTTTAATGAGTTGCAGATGACCATCTCTGCTGTTCTCTTCACCATCATGCCCGTGGGGTTGATCTTAACTTCTTATGGCTATATAGCTCAAGCCATAAGGGAAATCAAGTCAGAAGAGGGGAGGCAGAAAACCGTTACCACCTGTTCTTCTCATCTTGTGGTAGTCTTCATGTTGTATGGGACAGTGGCAATAGTTTACACTGATCCTAAAAACAACTTTGCTTCTGAATATGGCAGATTCTTCACTTTCTTCTACACTGTGGTCACACCATTGTTGAACCCTCTAATCTATACCCTAAGAAACAAAGAAGTAAAAGAGGCTCTGTGAAGATTACTGAAGAAGTGAATCAAGCAATGAAAAAAGTAGATAATCATTTGAACCAGAAACACACTCAAAAATCATGATTTCCACCCACACTCTTGAGTACAAAGAGAAACTCTCTGTAAAACATGGCTAAAACTGGGTAGGTTTAGTTCAAATAAGATAATTGATGACTTTTTCTCTCCCTATCATTTTACACCTTAATATTTTTGGCATATAATATGTTCTCAAGAATATATTTGGCTCAGGAGTAAAACTAGTTACCTAATTAACTTATGAGAAATGTAAATTTTTCCTTAAGCAACATAAGTACTAGGAGCTTAACATTCAAGAAGTAGCAAACAGTTAAATTATATTGTTTTTTCTTGAATTTCAAAATTTTTTTTTAAAAAAATAAGGAACTATTTATTATATGTTCTCTTATACAAGCATGAAGGGATGGAAATTTTCCTAGGAGTTTCTTACAAATACAAGTCTTCCCTTTCTTATTTGAGTATGACAATGAGACCTTGGGTACAAAGGATTTTATTTGCATTTTCTGTGTGTACATGTGTGTGTGTGCTGTATTCTTTATTTGGTATATTCCAAAGATAAAACCACCACAACTATGAGCTGCTTCTGCTGTATTTGAATCCAGAAGAGGCAGAGACACTTTCTTCCTTGAGAAAGAGTCATATTTACAATCTAATTTTAATTTAATATCCAGATGATAACAAATATTCTACAACATAATCAAAACTACTTTTCTACTTATTTTGTTTACCTTAAATTTAAACAAAGTAAGTATAAAAAGTTAAGTACCTCATAGGTTCTACACATATTCTGTATTCCCTTTGTTATTATATAGTAGAAACACAACTCCACTTACATCAAAGGCAGGAGTTTTCATATGTAACTCAGATATTAAGAGTACATCCAGCAATTCAGCACAACATTTCAAAAACAAAATTCATTTTGGAATTTCCATTAAAGTTTACTGCACTTTTTTAGGAACTTGTTCTGTGAGAAATCCCAAAGACAACACATACTTATAAGAAATTGTAAGAGATACTCATTCTCTGATTCATCACTGAGTCTTTGTCTTTGGGTTGGTTGTCAGATATATATCATTGCCAAGAGTGGCTTAAAGCAGAGGTCTCAGAGTAACATTGATGGTGAAATGAATGGAAACAAAGTGTCTTATTGTTGGCCTAAAACCCACTGCCATTGAGTTGATTCCAATTCATAATGACCCCCACTGGTTTTCTGAGATGGTAAATCTTTACAGAAGGAGATTTTCCAGTCTTCCTTCCTTCCACGGAGTGGCTGGTGGGTTTGAACCACCAATCATCTGGTTAGCAGTCAGATGCCTTAAGCACTGTGCTACCAGAGTTCCTTTTATTCTTGGAAGCAAAAATAATATTCTTCAGATGATACAGTGGTAATATTTGAATGTATGTATTAATCAAGATTAGTAAGAATATATCATAATTACAGAAGATAATAAGTGCCTTAACACACAAGTCAGGTTTAGTTCTTGCACAAATAAAGTTCAGTGTGGGTACTCTGAGGTTGCTGTCTTCTACTTGTTTGTATGTCATCAAGTCGCTTTGTCCTAAGGCCATCTCCATTCCCACATGACAGGAGAAATCAGGATTGGAGAACTAATTGTTGATAACTAAAGGATTCACACTGGAATTACACATTGTACATTCTTCCATGTGTCATGGGTCAAAGCAAGTCAGATAACCATCTTTAATTTAAATGGTAGAGATCTGAGATCCTCCCACATATCACCAAAAGTGGGAAAGGATAGCCATCTAATATACAACGATTGGACTCTACTTGTGTGGAGTAAAATAGAATGAGGAAACCAAAGACTCAAAGAAGAAATTAGTCCACAGGATTAATACCCCACACGAACCACAGCCTCTTCTAAAATGAGACTAGCAGACCGTTGTGATCAGGGGCACAATAGAAATTCTCAGATAGAATGGGAGAAATATGTATAATGAAACTGAAATTACTAAAATAGTTCAGACTCACTAGACCAATAGTGGGTAGAGGAACCTTGAGATTATCATCCTAAGATACCTTATGAACTTGGTACTGAGGTTACTCCTGGAGTAGCTTCAGTCAAATAATAATTATAAATAAAGCCAAATACCCTTCAGTAAAATAATAGATTGCTTCTAAAATAAACAATCATGCCATAAGTAATATGTCCCTTAAATAATCAACTATGTGAGACCAAATGTTTAACTATTTACTCAAACCCAAGTTGAGAAGGCAAGGGGGGGAAGGGAAGCTAAATCAATGGAAAGAGAACAAACAGTGAAAAAATGAAAATGTTGACTCACTGTGAAAAACGTAAATGATTTCATGGAACAATTTGTATAAAAATTTTTAAATAAGAATCTAGTTCACTGTGTTAACGTTCACCTAAACTTAAAAAAAAAAAAAAATGTGGAAAAGCAGTGGATATCTGCAAATAGTGTAATTCTTATCATAGGGACAGAAGATAATGGGGGCTTCGTTGAAGATGCCATCTGGGGATGGAAGAGAATAATGGGTTATATTTTTTTTCTTTGTGAAGCTGAGGGCTCAGTATGTGTTTCCTTTTCCAACACCCGTTATCAAAGTGTGTCATTGTAAAAGCTTATGAAGACTTCAAGGGAGCAATGATTGCAAGAAAAGTTGCTTGTTAGACTACTGGCTGTTTCACTGAATTGACAGATATGTTCCTTGTTTCCTCTTTCTCTGTTCACCCATTCAATGTTTGAATTTTTGTTCTCCCAATATCCAGTTCAATTTTTCATACTTTTTAAATAATTTATTCCACACCTTTCCATCTTTAAAGCATGTATTTCTTTTAGGGTTGGTTAGTTCCTGCCATTTCTGTGTAGTTGTGGTCATTGTCACTTTTCACCTGCAGCCTCATCACCATCTACATCCTGTGTCAGTCTTAATAAGCACAAACAGTAAATTAAGGGTCAGAGTGGAATAACAGGGATGTTTTCATTGATATTTTAGACACAGGCTCAGTGTGCAATGTGTCCTGGGTAACCTTGTGCAAATGAATTCTGTCTTTTCTTACTGAAAGATTCAAAACAGGAAAAATCAGCTCTGACTGAAAAAAAAATATATGTATATACATATATTAAGGCTTATAAACAGACACAGATAAAACAACTCACCCAACTGTAAGAGAATACATATTATATATAAGGGTCCATGAACACTGACCATGGGAGACTATATCCTCTGCCATAAAACAAATCTCAGTGATAACTAGATAGATCCTTGAAAATATGGTACTATAAACATGGATTGAGAAATCTTGGAAATCTGGGTAAAACAAGTCACCTATAATATTTAATGTTGTGTACCAACTTGTCTGGGCCATGATTCTCAGTTGTTTAGCAGTTATGATGTAGGCAGTGTAGTCATTTCCCATGATGAGATCTAATATAATGTAATCACCTCCATGATGAGATGTGCTGTTATTAACCAATCACTCAAAATGGAGTTTCTTCAGGGGTGTGGCCTGCTTCATGTTTGTGTGTGTGTGTGTGTGTGTGTATGCGTGTGTCCTGGGAAAATTCCCTGGCTTTTTGATGAATCTGGATCCTGCATCTGGCTCATCATGATCTCGGGTTCCTGGACTTGAAACTGTGGTCTCTTTTATTTCCTTCAAATCTTGGGATTGTTGCCTTTGCAATGTGTAAACCAACAGTCTGCCATTCTACCTGACAATCCTGGATACTGAGCCTCAGAAGATAGAGCCTGCCATATTGCTTGGCAGTATTGAGATCTTCAGCCCCTACAGCTATGTGAGTCTGTAGAATGAGATCTTCAGCCCCTACAGCTATGTGAGTCTGTAGAAGCCACCAGCTTGATGTTTGACCCATGGGTTTGTAACTTTCCAGTCTCTCTCTCTCTCTCTCTCTCTCTCTCTCTCTCTCTCTCTCTCTATATATATATATATATAAACACCTTCATTGTTTTTTTCTTCTCTAAAGATCCAAGCCTAAGACATCACATATACATATATGGAGATAAATATCAGTCTGATCTCTAAATTTTATTTAAGAATACTAAATGATAGTAAAAGTGGAGCCAGGGTCAATAGCTGGTAAAGGTAAGAGGGCGAGCCCCCAGGCAGGAAGCAGCAGCCAGGGCTGATGGCAAGAACAGGTAAGAGGAAAAGCCTCCGGTCAGGAAACTAAGGGAGATTAACTTGTCTGCCAGTTTGTGCTGACAGTTTTCATACTGTGTGTGCTTGTGTGTTGCTATGAGGCTGGAGGCTGTGCCATCAGTGTTTCAAACACCAGCAGGGTTGCCCATGGTGGACAAGTTTAAGTGGAATTTCCAGACTGAGACAGACTTGGAAGAAGGAAGAGGTCATCCACTTCTCAAATAATTGATCAGTGAAAACCTTATGAATAGCAGGGGAACATTGTCTATCTAATGCTGTACTGGAGAACATTAT
>NW_006922349.1:761979-763755 GCF_000298275.1 Orycteropus afer afer
CTTGAGGTAATTGTTTAACTCACATGCCTGTACTTTGTTTGGCTGGAAACCACAGGTGTGGGTTCAATTCCAGACCTGAAGGGCAGCTCGGGACCATAGTCTCAGTGGTTCTTGTTTTTTGCAAACTCCCTTAATTTCTGTGGCCATCTAGATGCAACAATTTGTCTCTCCTTGTCTGGAGCAAATAGGAATGAAGAAGACCAAAGACCCATGGACACAATTAGTGGACCATGCAAACCTCAGCCTACATGACTGTGAGCCTAGTGGTAGGTTGTGCCCAGTTACCACTCTCAACCACTCAGAAAGCAATGTGTGCAGGAGGTCCTGCATAGAGTGGGAGAAAAATGTGGGACAAAACCAAAATAATAATAATAAAAAAGACTAGGTTTAGTGGTCTGAAAGAGACTGGTGAAATCCCTTAGAATATGACCACTATTTACCCTTCAGGGCTGGAATTGAACTCCATCCTGTGACTTCCAGACAAATATTAGAAAGGCATATAAGGTAAACATTTACAACAGGTAGGTACACTGCTTATAACAATCAGTCATGGGAGATCAGAAAGACAGTATTTGCACATGGTGATAGCTCAGAGGGCAAGAATGCATAGGAAAGAAGGACATAGGGAATAAGTAACCAATGGGAAGAAGTGGAATAGAGCTGTCACATTATGGGGACTGAAATCAATGTCATGCAACAAAATGTTTAAGAACTGATGTATGGAAAATGAATTTGCTTTGGGAACTTTCACTGAAATGTAATAAAAATAAAATAAAATTTAAAAAGTTTTGGGTTTGCTGGAAAAAAAAAAAAAAACAACAACAGTAAACCTAGGGTAAAATTACTTTATACAGTACATAAAATACAAGGATGTGATAACAACAAAATAGGATGGATGGTATGGGTATAGAATTTCTTGTATGTTACTAAAGTTAACTTAGTGTGAATTTAACTTGGGATGTTATAAATGCAAAATGCATGGTAATCACAAAGTAAATATATGAAAACAAATTAAAAATAAAGGAAAATCAAAATGTTTCATTACAAAAAAATAAGAACACATAATAGATGGCAATTGTTAGGTTGTTGTTAAATGCTATTTAATTGGTTTCATCCATAAAGACCTTATGTACAACATAAAAAAAACACTGCCCAGTCCTGAGTCATTCTCACAATGTTTATTATGTTTGAGTCCATTTTTGCAGCCATTGTGTCAGTCAGTCTAATTGGGGACTTTCCTCTTTTTCATTACCCTCTACTCTATGAAGCATGATGTCCTTCACCAGGGTCTGGTACCTCCTGATAACATGTGCAAAGTACATGAGACAAAATTTCAGACTCCCTGCTTCTAAGGAGCATTCTAGCTGTATGTCTTTCAAGAATAATTTGTTCGTTCTTCTGAAAGTCCATGTTATAGTCAATACTCTTTCTAAATACCATAATTCAAATGGCTTGATTCTTTTTTGGCCTTCCTTACTCATAGTTGAGCTTTTGTAAGCATATGAGGCAATTGAAAACACCATGGCTTGAGTCATGCACACTTTAATACCTTCTTCATAATATCTTCCATAATTTGTTATGATCCATACAGTCAAATTATTTGCATAGTGTGTTGGATTGGGTTCTCTAGAGAAACACAAAAACCAGCAAAGTGTATACATATATATTTATAGAGAGAGAAAGAGAGAGAGAGAGAGATTTATCTTAGGTAAATGGCTCACAAGCGTGTAGAAGCCAACAAGTTCAAGCTGAAATGTTCGTCTCTGGAGGGGGATG
>NW_006922349.1:766348-767368 GCF_000298275.1 Orycteropus afer afer
CACAACTCAAAATAAGAAGAAATAATTGCAAACATCAATTGATAATCAGAACATATAATGTATGGAATATGAATATATGAAAATGGGAAGTTGTGAAAAATGAGATGGAATGTGTAAAGATTGATATTTCAGGCATCAATGATCTAAAATGGACTGGTTTGGCCATTTTGAATCAGACAACCATATGATCTACTATGCTGGGAATGACAATTTGAAGAGGAATGACATGGCATTAATCACCACAAAGACTGATTCAACATCTATCCTGAAGTACAATGCTGTAAGTGATAAGTTAATATCCATATGCCTACAAGGAAGACCAGTTAATACCACTATTATTCAAATTTATGCAGTAACCACCAAAGCCAAAGACAAGGAAGTTGAAGATTTTTACCAACTTCTGCAGTCTGAAATTAACCAAACATTCAATTAAGATGTGCTGATTATCACTGGCAATTGGAATGCAAAGGTTGGAAACAAAGAAGAGTCATCAGTAGTTGGAAATTTTGGCCTTGGTGACAGAAATGACGTTGGAGAACGCATGAGAGAATTTTATAAGACCAATGACTTATTTATCACAAATACCTTTTTTCAACAACACTAATGAAGGCTATGCATGTGAACTTCACCAGATGAAGTACACAGGAATCAGATTGCCTACATCTGGGGGAAGAGGCAATGGAAAAGTTCAATATCTTCAGCCAAACAAGACCAGGAGCTGATTGTGGAACAGACCAGCAACTGCTCATATGCAAGTTCAACTTGAAGACAATTAAAACAAGTCCACAAGAGACAAAATATGACCTTGAATATATCCTTCCTAAATTTAGAAACCATCTAAAGAATAGATTTGATGCATTGAACACCAATGACCAAAAATCATAATAATTGTGGGGTGACATCAAGAATACCATCCATGAAGAAGAAAGAGGTCATTAAAATATGAGGAAAGAAGAAAAGACCAAAATGGATGTCAGAAGAGACTCTGAAACTTGCCCTTGAGTGGAGAGTAGCTAAAGC
>NW_006922349.1:773948-778491 GCF_000298275.1 Orycteropus afer afer
ATAAGATTGAGGGAATATACAGAGACACTGTATAAAAAAACAAAACAAAACAAAAACTGGCTTATGCCCAACCATTTCCGGTGGGAGAATATCTAATAACTGATCTCAGTGAAGGAAGAAGTTCAAGCTGCACTGAAGTAGTTGATGGAACACCATTGACATATTTCAAAAATAGATGCAATGCTGTAAGTGCTCACTTGTTTATGTCAAGAAATTTGGAAGACATGTACCTGGCCAGCCAACTGGAAGAAATACATATTTGTGCCCACTGGAGAAAAAAAAGTTATTCAATAGAATGTAGAAATTATCAAACAATACCATAAGTATCTCATGCAAGTAAAATTGAAAACAACTCCAAAATTGTTGCAGTAAAACACCAACCAGGAACTGTCTGAAAATCAAGCTGGATTCAGAAGAGGACATGGATAAGGGATATGATTGCTGATGTTAGATATTTCTTTGAATGCAAAGAATACCAGAAATATGTAAACTTGTGTGTTACTGAGTATGCAAAGGCATTCAAATGTGTAGATCTAAATATATACACCAAAAAAGAAAGAAAGAAAGAAACCTGATAGAACTGAGAGGAAAATAGACACTATGGTAATAACTGGTGTCTTCAATACACCATTTTCAGTATTAGAAGGATCATCTAGAAAAAAGTTCAACAAAGAAACAGAAGACCTAAATTACCCCACAAAACTACTAAACCTGTATTGAACTAGACAAATATTGAACTCTTCATTCAACAACAGCATAATATATACTCCATTACACATCCCTAATTCTCCAGGATAGACCACACACTATTTAACAAAGTAAGTTTCAATAAAAATTTAAAAGATTGAAAAATCATACAAAGTATTTTCTCTGACAACAGTAAACTGAAGCTAGAAAAAATATGAGTATACGAAAACACATGGAAGTAAAACAACACACTATTAAATTACCAAAGGACCAAGAAAGAAAACAAAAAATAAATTAAAGGATACTTAAATCAAATGAAAATTAAAACACAGTATACCAAAATGTAATGAGTCCAGTGAAGGCAGTAGTCAGGGAAATACATAACAATAAATGCATTCATGGAAAAAAAAATAAAAAAGGAGGAAGAAGATAGGTCTCCAATCTATAGCCTAACTGTGCAACAAGAGAAACAGAAAAAGGTCAAACTAATTTTAAAACTACCAGAAGAAACAAAGTAACAAAAATCAGAGGAGAGAGAAATAAAATGGAAAACAGAAAAACAATGGTGAGAATGAACAAATCCAGAAGATATTTCTTTAAAATGATCAACAAAAATGAAAATGAATTAATGAATTAGGTAGAATGACAAAGTAAAAATGAGGAAAGATGGAAATAATAAAAATAAGACATGAAATTAGGAACAATACAACTAACATAATAGAATTATAATGAATTATTACGTACATTATGAACAAGTGTATGGCAACAAATTGCATAGCCTATCTGAAATGGACAAATCCTGAGAAGAACACAATCTACATAAACTGAGTCAAAAGAGAATAGAGAATCTCAACAAACTCACAAGTAGAGAGAATAAATCAGAAATCAAACTGCCCCCACCCCCCAAAAAAAAAAATCCTGCCCTGGATGGCTTCACTGAGGAATTATATGAAATAATTAGAAAAGAACTAACACCATTTACCAAAATCATAAAAAGACTCCACAAGAAGAGAAAACTAGAGGTCAAATCTCTTATGAACATGGATGAAAAGTTCTCAACAAAATACTAGCAAATGAAACCCAATAGAAAATAGCTAAAAACAAATATATACACACCTTCCTAAAAGTTGATGTGCCTGGATGTATGTGACCCTTTTTGAATCATTGTATTTGGAAGGGAGGGAGTCAAGTCCTACAGAATTGATAGAAGGTTTTCCTTCCAAGAGAAAGTGTTCTTTATTTTCAGCATGGAAAATCAGTAAGGTGTACATCAGGGTTGTATCTTTTCACCATTCTTATTCAATCTGTATGCTGAGCAAATAATCTGAGAAGCTAGACTATATAAAGAAGAAAGCGACATCAGGGTTGGAGGACAAACCATTAATAACCTGCCATATGTAGATGACACAACCTTGCTCGCTGAAAGTGAAGATGACTTGAAGCACTTATTGATGAAGATCAAATACCCCAGTTTTCAGTATAGAATACACCTCAACAGAAAGAAAGTGAAAACCTTCACAACTGGACCAATAAGCAACATCATGAAAAATGGAGAAATGATTAAAGTTGTCAAGGATTTCATTTTACTTGGATCCATAATTAACACCCATGGATGCAGTAGTCAAAAAATCAGATGTCATATTGTACCATGCAGATATGATTCAAAAAGCTTCTTTAAAGTTCTAAGAAGCAAAGATGTCACTTCGAAGACTAAGGTGCACCTAACTCAAACCTTGTCATTTTCAATTGCTTCATATGCATGTGAAAGCTGGACAATAAATAAGGAAGACTGAAGAATAGTTGATGCCTTTTAATTATGGTGTTGGCAGAGAATAATGAAAATACCATGGACTTCCAGAAGAATGAACAAATCTGTCCTGGAGGAAGTGCAGTGAAATGCTTTTGGAAGAGAAAATGGCCAGACTTCATCTCACCTACTTTGGTCATGTTGTCAGAAAGGATCATTCCCTGAAGAAGAGTATCATGCTTGGTAAAGTAGAAGGTCAGAGAAGAAGAGGAAGACCTTCAATGAGATGGATTGACACTGTGGCTGCAATGATGGGCTCAAGCATAGCAAGGATTGTGAAGGTGGCTCAGGACTGGCAGTGTTTAGTTCTGCTGTACATAATGTCATTATGAGTTGGAATCAACTAAGTGAAATGAGAGACAGGAATGTGCTTGTGTGAATGTTTATTCTAAAACATGGTAATATATAAAAGCAAATGCATCATATAACAAGAGGTTAAAAATACCAGCATACAATGAAATTACATAAAACCACTATGGGAATTATAGCAATGATGTTATGTTGTCAGTAGCTTCTGTTGAGGTAGTTTGGACTCATAGAGTCCCTATATACAACAGAATGGAATAATACCCAGCCCCATGCCATCCTCAGGTGGGTTGCTGTGCTGATCATCATCACAGTCATTGTGTTAATTCATCTCATTGAGAGTCTTCTCCTATTTGACTCTCCCTCTACTGTACCTAGAATGGTATCCTTCTCCATGAATTTGTCCCTTGTGACAATATGACCAAAATATGAGAGACAAAGTCTGGTCATTCTCTCTTCTAAACAGCATTCCATCTGTACTCCTTCCAAGACACTTTTGTTCATTTTTTTCTAGCAGTACATGGTACATTCAACGTTCTTTGTCAGCACCACAATTCAAGTGCATCAGTTTTCCTGCAATCTTCCTTACTTGTTGTGCAGCTCTCACACACATATGAGACTATTGAAAATACTATAGCTTGAGTGAGAGGAAACCTTTGTCAACAAAATGACATCCGCACTCTTTAACACTTTAAAAAGGTCTTTTGCAGAAGATTTGCCCAGTGAAATATGTTGTCTCATTTCTAGACTGCTGCTTTCACAGACATTGATTGTGGATCCAATTGAATGAAATCCTTGACAACTTCATTTTTTTGCTCCATTTATCATTATGTTGGATATTTATCATGTCCAGTTGTAAGGATTTTTGTTTTCTTTATATTGAAGTATATTTCATACTGGAGGCTGTAGTCTTTGATCTTCATTGGAAGTGATTCAACTCTTCTTCACTTTCAGCAAGCAAAGTTGTGTTATCTGCATATTGCAGGTTGTTAATGAGTCTTCCTCAAATCCTGATGTTGTGTTCTTCATATAGTTCAACTTCTTCTGGCATTGTTTGCTCAACATACAGATTGAATAAGTATAGTAAAGGGCTACTACTGTGACAAAAACCTTTCCTGATTTTAAACCAAGCAGTACCCTTGTGTGCATAAGCACAATTCAGTGTTTTGGCACCATTTAAGGAAATAGTTTTATGAGATTTTACCTAGAATTACTCCTCCAATTCTTGATTCTAATTCTTCCTCTGTTGTTCCAACCAAATAGAGACCAATTATTATGCTTTGGATAGCTTCTTGCAAATATTATGACCCTGGGTCCTACACAACACAATCAGAGGTTAAAAAAAAGGGGGGGGGATCAAGAATATTGGCAATTCATTGTGATGTTCCAAGAAACCATGGACCTAAATCTCCAAACCGGTAAAAATAATCCCATGAGGAGTTTGGTTGTATATAAGAAGCATCAGCAGCTGCTCTTCTTTTGTTGTTGTTGTAGGAATGCGTATCACACATTAGTCAATTCAGTAATTTAACAGTTTGATGGCATTAATTAAATTAATTGACAGTGGAAGAATTACTCCAGATAAATGCTACATTTCTCATCACCATAAACAGAGGAACAGCTACAAACATCCATTTATCATTATGTTGGGTATTTATCATGCCCAGTTGTAAGGATTTTTTTTTTTTTTTTTTATGTAGAGATATAATTCACACTGGAGGATGTAGTCTCTGATCTTAATCA
>NW_006922349.1:778591-780359 GCF_000298275.1 Orycteropus afer afer
TGCTAAACAAATAATCCGAGAAGCTGGACTACATGAAGAAGAATGTAGCTTCAGAATTGAGGAAGACTCATTAACGATCTGCAATACATTCACAACACAACATTGCTTGCTGAAAGTGAAGATGGCTTGAAGCAATTTTTGACAAAAATTCAGGACTATGGTGTGCAGTACAGATTGCAACTCAATGTAAAAAAAAAAAAAAAAAAAAAAACAACTCCTCACAACTGGACCAAGAACATCACAATAAACAGAGAGATTGAAGTTTTCAAAGATTTCATATTACTTGGTTCCACAATCAACACCAATGAAAGCAGCAGTCAAGATATCCGATGGCATATTGCATTGGGAAAATCTGCTGGAAAAGACCATTTTCAGTGGCTGAAGAACAAAGATATCTCTTTGATAACTAAAGTGAGTCTGAGACAAGCCATGATATTTTCAATTACCTCATATGCATGTGAGAGCTGGATAATAAATAAGGAAGACCAAAGAAAAGTCAATGCTTTCCAATTGTGGTGCTGGTGAAGAATGATGAAAGTACCATGGACTGCTGAAAAGAACTAACAGATCTGTCCTGGAAGAAGTGCAGCTGGAATGTTCCTTGGAAGCAAGAATGGCCAGATTTCATGTCACCTATTTGGTCATGTCATCAGGAGGGACCATTCCTTGGAGAAGGATATCATGTTTGGTAAAGTGGAGGGTCAACAAAAAAGAGGAACACCCTCAGTGAGATAGCTACACAATAGCTACAGCAATGGGCTCAGGTATAGCTAGGATCATGGAGTTGGCACAGGACCGGGCAGTGTTTTGTTCTGCTGTACATAGAGTTGCTATGAGTCAGAGACAACTCCACAGCACCTAACAACAACAACATCAAAAAATAACCAAACTCACTACCATAGAATCAATTCTGACTTATAGCAACCTCCATCCAATGCTGTAAGTCTTTACAGAAGCAGACTGCTTCATTTTTCTCCCTTGAAGTGGATGGTGGGTTTGAACTACTGACATTTTGATTAGCATCCAAAGTATTAAGCACTGCACTACCAGGGATCCTTATAAATACTATGTTCTTGAGTCATAAATATTCACTGTTCTTGAGCCAATTCTGACTCAGTGACCTACATTGGGTTTCCAAAGAAATAAATCTTTATGAAACAGATTACCTCATCTTTCTTCCATGTAGGAGCTGGTGGGTTCAAACCACTAACCTCTGGATTAGCAGCCAAATGTCTTAACCACTACACCACCAGAGCTCCTTATAAATAGCATAAACTAGGTAAGATGCATTTCCTCAGTATGATTGTTGAAGCCATTTAATAATCACATTTAACCCACTTATTTTATTATGATGATTTACATACTTTTACTGTGATTACTTATATATTTTTACTTTGTTCTTTTTGTTGGAGTTGACTCCAACTCGTACCAGCCCTATATACAACAGAATGAAACACAACCTGGTCCTGCACCAGCCTCACAATTCTTGCTGTACCTGAGCCTGTCCTTGCACTGTGTCAATACATCACATTGAGAGACTTCTTTTTCACTGACCTCCCACTTTGCCAACCGTGATCTCCTTCTCCAGGGAATGGTTCCTTCTGAAAACATGACCAAAGGAGATAAGACAAACTCTGGCAAATCTCCCTACCAAGGAGCATACTGTTTGCACTTCTTCCAGGATATATTTGTTCAGTCTTCTGCCAGCATGATACTTTCATTATTTTTCACCAGCACCACAACTCAAAAGCATTAACTCTTCTTCAAT
>NW_006922349.1:784633-787711 GCF_000298275.1 Orycteropus afer afer
AACAAGGAATATCATTGCTGATATCAGATGGATCTTGGCTCAAAGCAAAAAATACCCGAAAGATGTTTACTTGTGTTTTATTGACTACACAAAGGCATTCAATTTTGTGGATCATAACAAATTCTGGATAACATTGAGAAGAATGGGAGTTCCAGAATACTTAATTGTACTCATGAGGAACTCGTACATTGACCAGGAGTCTGTTGTTCAAACAAAACAAGAGGACACTGCATGGTTTAAAATCGAGAAGGGATTCCATCAGAGTTGTATCCTTTCACCATACCTATTCAATCTATATGCTGAGGAAATAATCTGAGAATCTGGACTATATGAAAAATAATGTGGCATCAAGATTGGAGGAAGAATCATTAACAATCTGCTGACAACACAACTTTGCTTACTGAAAGTGAGGATGGCTTGAAGCACTTACTGATGAAGATTGAAAACTACAGTCTGGAATATGGATTGCATTTCAATATAAATAAAACAAAAGTCCTCACAACTGGACCGATAAACAGCAACATGATAAATGGAGAAAAGATTGAAGTTGTCAAAGACTTCACATTGCTTGGTTCCACAATTGATACCAATGAAAGCAGCACTCAGGACATCAGACAATGTATAGCACTGGGCAAGTTGTTTGCAAAGAACCACTTTCACATGCTGAGGAGCAAAGATGTCTCCTTGAGGACTAATGTGTGCATGACACAAGCCATTATATTTTCAATCGCCTATTATACATGTGAGAGCTGGGCAATGAATAAGGAAATTGAAGAAGAATTGGAGCTTTTGAGTTGTGGTGCTGGCAAAGAATGCTGAAAGTATCATGGACTGCTAAAAGAACAGATCTGTCCTGGAGGAAGTGCAGCTGGCATGCTCCTTGGAAGTGAAAATTGCCAGACTTCTTCTCACCTACTTTGGTCCTTTTATCAGAAGGAATCATTGCCTGGAGAAGGATGTTACGCTTGGTAAGTAAGGTGGAGGGTAGATGAAGGAGGGGAAGACCCTCAAAGAGATGGATTGACACAGGGGCTGCCACGATGGGCTCAAGTATAGCAAGGATCATGGAGCTAGTGCAGGACTGGGTGGTGTTTCTTTCTGCTGTGCTATGAGTGTGTGTCGCTACGAGTTGGAGATGACTGCAGTTAACAACAACAAAAACAACATAAACTGAAACTGAGTATTCCACATACATTGTTTCTCCCCCCATAACTGTCATTACAACAATTAATAAAATTTGGTCCTTATGTGTTGCCTATCATTACTTTATATAAATGAGGTCATACAATATTTGTACTTTTGAGATTGATTTATTTCACTCAGCAAAATATCTCCATTGTTCATTCATGTGTCAGGACTTAAATTCTCATTCTAGGTAACTAGTATTCCATTGTTTAGTATCTGATATATTTTCTTTATGCATTCATTTTTTCATTTTTTGACAGAAATGTAGATTATTTCCATCTTTACATGACTGTGAATAGTACTGCAATGAACGATAATGTACTTGTTTCTTTTCATGTAGATGGTGTCCCGTGAATATATACTTAAGAGTACATTTCCTGGGTCATATAAAATTGTCTATTGTCAGTTTTTTAACAACCACAGTTATTATTATGATAATGATGAAATTATGTTTGCAACTCTTTCTTCCCATTTTGAGCTGTGCCCCATCAGCAAATAAAAGTCCCAAAATTTTTACTTCATCAACGTAATTAAGGTTGACTCTATTTCAAGCATGTAGCATATATGTATTGTGACCACCAATCTATCAGTTTGTCATACTGTGGCAGCTTACATGTTGCTGTGAGGCATGGTCTATGCCATCAGTATTTCAAATAACAGCAGGATTTCCCATGCTGGACAGGTATCAGTGGAGCTTCCAGACTAAGACAGACTGGGAAGAATGACAGGGCCATCCAATTTAGAAACAAAATGGCCACGAAAACTTTGAATAGCAGTGAAACACTAACTGACATATTACTGTAAAATATTATGAATAGTAGTTAATCATTGTCTGATATATTGTCAGAAGATGAGCCCCTCTGGGTACAAGACTCTCAAAATACAACTGGGAAAAAGCTGCCTCCTCAAAGTAGAGTCAATGTTAATGATGTGGATAGAATATAGCATTTGTTCCCTCATTTACTGATGGGGCACAACTCAAAATGGGAAGTAAGAGCCTCAAACATTCATTAACAATAAAAAAATGGAATGTATGAAATATGAAGCTGGAAAAATAGAAGTTGTCAAAATGAGATGGAGTACATGAGCTGTTTTGAATAAGACAATTATATGGTGTATAGGAATGACAAAGTGAAGAAAAGTGTCATCACATTCATCCTCAAAAGGAACATTTCAAGATCTTCCCTGCACTATAACGCTATCAGTGATAGGATGATATCCATATGCCTACAAGGAAGACAAGTTAATATTAATATTATTCAAATTTATGCACCAACCACCAAAGCCAATGATGAAGAAATTGAAGATTTTTACCAACTTCTGCAGTCTGAAATTGAGCAAGCATTCGACCAAGATGTATTGATAATTACTGGTGATTGGAATGAGATGTTAGAAGCAAAGAGAACCATTACCTGTTGGAAAATATGGTCTTGGTGATAGAAATGATGCCAGAGATCATATGATATGGTATTGCAAGACGGATGACTTATTCATTGCAAATATGTTTTTTCAACAACATAAACAGTGGTGATAAGTATATAGATGTGTTTCTCACTATATATAATTCACAGGAATCAAATCAACTACATCTGTGTAAGAGGTGATATAGAAGATCAATATCATCAGTCAGAACAAAACTAGGAGCTAACTGGAACAGGCTATCAATTACTTATAGGCAAATTTAAGTTGAAGCTGAAGAAAATTAAAACAAGTCCAATTAGACACATAATATGACACAAATTATATTCCATCTGAATTTGGAGACCCTCTGAAGAATAGATTTGAGCCATTGAAAACAAATGACCAAAGAAGAGATGAGTTGTGGGATGACACCAAGAATATCATGCATGAAGAAAATAAAAGTTCATTAAAAACAGGAAAGGAAGAAAATAC
>NW_006922349.1:788221-791224 GCF_000298275.1 Orycteropus afer afer
CAAATGGATGCAGTGTTGGACTCACTTACTCATCTATGCCAAGAAATTTGGAAGACAGCTACCTTGCCAACCAATTGAAACAAAAAACAAAATAAACAAACTCACTGCCATCAAGTTGCATATGACTCATCGTAACCCCTCCTTGGATTTCCAAGGTGGTAACACTATGGAAGTACATTGCCCAATCTTCCTTCTGAGGAGTAGCTGGTGGGTTTGAATCTCCAGCCTTCTGGTTAGTATTCAAATGACTTGGGTCCTACCCTACTAGAGCTCCCAAACAACTGGAAGAGATCCATATTTGTGCTCATTTGAAAGAAAGATGATACAACAGAATGTGGAAATTATTGAACAGTATCATTAATATCACACACAAGTAAAATTTGCTGGAGATATTTCAAAAATGGTTACAGTCATATATTGACAGGAAACTTCCAGTAGTAGTTAAAGTTGTATTTAGAAGAGGGCATGGAACAAGGGATACTACTGCTGATGTCAAATAGATCTTTGATTAAAGCAAAGAATACCAGAAATATGTTTGCCTGTGTGTTATTGATAGGAGATACTGCATGGTTTAAAATCTAGAAGTGTGTGTTTCAAAACTGTATTATCTCACCATACTTATTAAATCTGTATTATGAACAAATAATCCAAGACTACATGAAAAACACAGGATTAGGATTGTAGGAAGACTCAATGACAGCCTGTGATATGCAGATGACAAACCGTGCTTGCTGAAATTGAAGATGACTTGAAGCACGTACTGATGAAGATCAAAGACTATTGTCTTCAGTTGGGTTACACATCAACAAAAGGAAAATAAAAATCTCACAAGTGGACCAATAAACAATATTGAGTTAAATGGAGAAAAGATTGGAAGTTGTCAAGGATTTCATTTTACTTGGATCGACAATCAAGACCAATGGAAGCAATCATCAGGAAATCAGACAACATATTACACTGGTCAAATCTGCTGCAAAAGACCCCTTTAAAGTGTTAAAGAGCAAAGACATCACTTTAAACAATAAGATTCTCCTGACCCAAGTCATAGTATTTTCATTTGTCTGATATGCATATATAAAACCTAGACAAGAAGTAAGGAAGACTAAAGAAGAATTGTTGCCTTTCATGTGTGGTATTCAAGTGTGAAGAATACAAAAGTACCATTGTCTGGCAGTAGAATGCACAAATCTATCCTGGAAGAAGTGCAGCCTAAATTTCCCTTAGAAGCAAGAAAGCCAGACTTCATCTCAGCTACGTAGGTTATGCTGTCAGAAGGGACAAGCCCTTGAGATAGGTATGATGTTAGGTTAAGTAGAGAGTTCGTAAAAAATGGAAGAACCTCAATGAGATGGATTGACACAGTGGCTGCAACAATGAGCTCAAACATAGCGAGTATTGTGAGAATGACACAGACCAAGGCAATGTTTTGTTCTGTTGTACATAGAGTCACTATGAATCTGATCCAAAGACAGCACCAAACAAGAACATATATAGATACATATGTATGAGATATTCATTGTGTCTCATTGTGGTTTTAATTTACATCTTTCTGGTGTCTAATATGGTTAAGTATCTCATCATGTTTGGTGACCATTAGACTATCCTGTTTGGTGAAATAATTAATTCCTTTGCCCATTTTACAATGTTTTTTTTTTTTTGTCTTTTATTTTTTATTGTTAAGCTGTTAATATTTTATATATAGTTGAATTATTAGATTCTTATTGTGTATGTGATTTTCCAAACTATTGTCCCAATTGGTAACTTATTTCAATTTTTTGATAAATTCTTTTGATGAACAAGTGTTTTTCACTTTATGAGACCCCATTTATTCATTTAGTGCTATTTATTATTCGGTGTTCATGCTTTAGTTCTTTGAAGCCACTGTATCACTCCATCTTGTTGAGGGTCTCCCCTTTTTACACTGACCCTCCACTTTCCCAAGCATGATATCCTTCTCCAGGCAATGGTCCCTTGTGACAACATGATCAAAGTTGGTTAGACGGTGTCTGGCCATTCTCATGTGTAAGGAGCATTCTGGCTTCACTTCGTCCTAGTCAGATTTGTTAGTTCTTCTGGCAGTTTGTGCTAATTTCAGCATTCTTCACCAACAGGACAATTTAAAAGCATGAACTCATCTTTGGTCTTCCTTATTCATTGTCTAGCTTTCATATGCATATGAGACAATTGAAAACATTGTGCCTTGGATTAGGTATACACTAATATTCAAAGAAACATCTTTGCTCTTCATCACTTTAAAGAGGTCTTTTGAAGCAGATATGTCAAGTGCAATATATTGTCATCTGATTTCTTGACAGCTGCTTCCATTGGTGTTGATTGTGGAAACAAGTAATATAAAATCCTTAACAATTTCAATCTTTTCTTTATTTATTGTGATGTTGCTTATTGGTCCAGTTGTGAGGATTTTCATTTTTTTTTTTACATTGAGATGTAATCCATACTGTCTTTAACCTTCATCAGTAAGTGCTTTGTCTATCTACACTTCCAGCAAGCAAGGTTGTGTTGTCTGCATATCTCAGGTTGTCAATGAGTCTTCCTCCAATCCTGATGCCATGTTCTTCTTCATACAGTCCAGCTTCTCCAACTACAAGAATAATGAATGGGATACCTTTTAAAAAAGTCAGTAGCCCTCAGATCTGTGGATTTTTTCTGTACTTTCAATTACACTCCATAGGTCTATGCGTCTATTGTTATACGAGTACCAGGCTGTTTAACTTACTGAAGCAGTACAGTATGATTTGAAACCAGAAAGTGTGTTGTTGTTCTTCAACATTGCTTGCTTTAGCTATTTGGGGTTTCTTGCCATTACTATATTATTGATGATTGTTTTTTCCATCTCTGTAAAGAAGGATGGAGAAATTTTGATCAGAATAGCACTGAATCTATAGATTACTTTGGGTATGATTGATTTCTCAATAATATCAAATCTTCCAATCCATGAGTATGGAACATATTTCCATTTATTTATGTCCTCTTTAAGCATTT
>NW_006922349.1:791579-793124 GCF_000298275.1 Orycteropus afer afer
TTATCTTAATACTCTGGCTAAGGCTTCCAATGCAATACTGATTAGTAGTAAGAGTAGGTTTCATTATCTTCTTTCCAATGTCAAGGAGAAAGCTATGAATGTTTCCCCATTAAGTATAATGTTGGCTGCTGTTTTTTTTTTTCATAAATTCTTTTAATCATATTGTGGAATTTCTCTTCTAGTTCTCACTCATTCACTTTTTCATCAAAAAAAATGTTGTTAGATTTTATCAAATAACTTTTCTTCATTGACATGATCATGTGTTTCTTTTCTTTTATTCTATTAATGTGGTGCATCATATTAATGGTTTTCTAACATTATGAGAATTGTGGTGTTGGTGAAGAATACCAAAAATTACATGGACTTCCAGAAGAATAAACAAATCTTTCCTGGAAGAAGTGTAGTAGGAATGCTCCAAATGGCCAGACTTCATCTCACCTACTTTGATCACGTTGTGAGAGGGACCAATCCTTGGAGAAGTGTATCATACTTGGTGAAGTGGAAGGCCAGTGTTAAAGGGAAAAACATCAACAAGACGGATTGTCACAGTGACTGCAATGAGGGACTGAAGTATAGAAATGATAGTGAGGATGGTGCATGATAGGGAAGTGCAGTTTGTTGTACATAGGGT
This sequence comes from Orycteropus afer afer, assembly GCF_000298275.1. NCBI lineage: Eukaryota > Metazoa > Chordata > Mammalia > Tubulidentata > Orycteropodidae > Orycteropus > Orycteropus afer. The sequence goes on from NW_006922349.1 coordinate 792,211, forward strand.
CGCTATGAGTTGGAGAACACTTGTTGGCAACTAACAACAACAAACCAATGCTATACCATCTTTGCATTCCTGGAATAAATCCTACTTTGTCATGGCATATAACTTTAATATTATATTGGATTCTATTTGCTAGTATTTTATTGAGGACTTTTCATGCATATTCATAGAGGGATATTGGTCTTTAGTTTTCTTTTCTTGTGAAGCCTTTGTCTGATTTTGGTATCGAGGTATGGTGGCTTCATATAAAGCATTAGGGAGTATTCCTTCCTTCTGTATGTTTTAACAAAGTATTAACACTATTGATGTTAAGTTTTCTCTAAATATTTCACAGAATTCCTCAATGAAGTCATCTGGTGCAGGGCTTTTTTTAGTCAGGGGGAGGTTTTTGATTTCTGACTTTTTCTATTGATGGGTTATGAGTCTGTTGAAGTTTTGGTTCTCTAGTGCCACTCTAACAGGATTAATACCACAAATGAATGGCTTGGACAAACAGGGGTTTATTCTCTTAGAGTTTAGGGGGCTAGAAGTCTGAGTTCAAAGTGCCAAGTTCTAGGGGCTGAGTGAAACACTTAACCTTGGGATTCAGCTCTGCCTCTTGCTCCCAGACCAATGAAACTGAGGGCTTCTGTTATCTCAGACAGCTGCTGGCTGATGAGACTGACAAACCCAAGGTCAGCAAGTAAAATGGCACAGTTCCAAAATTACAAAACCATATGACAGGGCACTAATTCATATCCATTAACAATCCCAAGATTGTCAGACAACATGACAGGCCACTGAGATGAAGACTAGGCTACATGCAAAATCTAAGTATGCCAAAAGTTCCAGACCATTCCCCAAGCTTTTCCTTACATACTGGAAGCAGACCACATCCTTAAGGCAGCTACTCAGTTGGTCCAGTAGATTCCACCATG
>NW_006922349.1:793534-795008 GCF_000298275.1 Orycteropus afer afer
TTCAATTGCCTCGTAAGCACACAAAAGCTGGACAGTGAATGAGGAGACCCTTAGAAGAATTGATGCCTTTGAAATATGGAGTTGATGTAGATCTTTGAATATACCATGGACTGCCATATGAACGAGCAAATATGTCTTGGGGTATGTATAGCAAGAATAATCCTTACAAGTATGGATGGTGAGACTTCATTTCATGTCCTTTGGACACATTACCAGGAGAGCCCAGTCCCTGATGAAGGACATAATTTTTGGTCAAGTAGAGGTCAATCAAAAAGAGGTAGGCCTTAAAACAGATGGATGTAGACTTTGGATGCAACAATAGGTTCAAACAGAGCAAGTATTGTGATGATGGCTCAGGACCAGGCAGCGTACATAGGGTTGTTATGGGTTGGAACAAATTCAACAGTACTTTACAGTAACTGAACAACAGCTTCCAGCTTTATTATTTGCTTAATTTTTATAGTGACATATTTTTTATTGTTTTCTCCTTTCATTTTCTTTATACTTTTTAGATATTTTCTTAGTGATTACCATGAATCTTGCATTTATAATATGCTGAGTTAAATTCATAGGCTTATATCATTCTCTTCTTTGCTTTTAGCCAAGATTCTTCTGACATCAGCAATGATATTCTTCATTCTACATCTTCTTTGGAATCCAACTTGAATTTATGGCAGTTCCCTGTCAAAATATTGCTGTAACAGTATTTAAATTATTTTTCAGTAGAATTTTACTTCATGTTGTAGTAAAGAAATTTACCTGTGTTTTATTGATTTAGTTAAGGCTTTTGGCAATGTAGGTAATAACAAATTATAGATAAGTTTGAGAAGGATAGTAATCTAGAAGACATAACTGTGCTCATGAGGAACTTATACATAGACCAAGATGCAGTAGTTTGAAAAGAATAAGAGAATAGTGCATGGTTTAAAATCTGGAATTCTGCACATCAGGGTTGTATCTTCCCATTATACTTAATTGATTTGTATGCTGAACAAATAATTCAAGAAGCTGGATTACATGAAGAAAAATTCAGCAGAAAAAATTTCAGGAGGAAGATTCATTAAGAAGCTGTGATATGCAGATAACACAACTGTGCTTACTGAAAGGGAAGAAGACTTGAAGCACTTATGAAGATCAATAAATACAGCCTTCAGTATGAATTACACCTCAACATAAAGAAAACAAAAATCTTCACAACTGGACTAATAAGCAATATGAAGATAGGTGGAGAAAAGATTGACTTTGTCAAGGATTTCATTTTACTTGGTCCCACAATTAATGTCCATGGAAAGAGCAGTCAAGAAATCAGATGATGTATTGCATTGGGTAAATTTACTGCAAAATAACTTATACAAGTATTAAAGAGCAAAGACTTTGAAGACTAGGGTGTGCATGACACAAGCTTTGGTGTTTTCATTTGTCTCATATGCATGTGAAAGTTAAGTGTAAAATAAGGAAGACCACAGAAGAACTG
>NW_006922349.1:819255-821192 GCF_000298275.1 Orycteropus afer afer
AAAAAAAAAAAAAAAACCCTCACTGTCATAAAGTCAATATTGACTCATAGATTATTGGACCGAGTAGAACTGCACCACAGGGTTTCCAAGACTGTAAATCTTCGTGGAAGTAGTCTTCTTTCTCCCTCAGAACTTCAGGTGAGTTTGAACTGCCAACATTTTGTTTAGCAGTTGAATGCTTAACAACTGTATCACCAAATCTCCTATCAACTCTATTCTATAAACAGAATCTGAGGTGTTTGCTTTTGCTTTTATTTTAATAGTTTTTTTCTTTCCTGAGGAGACAGAGAAGCAACCCTAAAAGGCTTGCAACTACAAATGTCTATAAGTGTAGTTCCTGAAGTATTCATTAGTTCAAGAGAATATCCTGGGAGAGCCATGCTAGGAGATTCAAAAAATGAATTGCAGCCAAATGCACTCCCTTGCCTTCAAGGAGTAATAGAAACAAACATTTACAGACTCATGAAATCACAATTCTAAGAAGTCTCTTCTTTTTCCTGACTTTTGATTAACTCTTATCAAAATAGAACAGGACTGGACAAAGGGATTAGTAACACATTCAAGGCTACGTAACATGGAAACAGCAAGAATCATACTCCAACAAATTTAACTCAAAGAAAATGGTTTTTACACCACTCTAAATTGATTCTGATGTTAGAGAATCAAAGTGGAAATAATTAAAAATGAAATAAATATAATAGGTTTAAAAGATCAATTAGTTCAAGAACTGAAAAATCACTTATTGAGCATACATAGTGATAAGAGATGAAGCATTTAAATAACAGTAATTTTAACCGAATGGCATAGTATAGCTCACTCAGTGAGTCCAACTTTGGGCTCAGAACAAGGAGGAAATAGAAACACACCTTCTTTCCATAGAACCAATCACAAAGCTCATATTAGAAACGTGATATTCTATGCATAAGGGTGGTCCTGGAAGAATGAATCAATGTTTAATTCCTGAACTTAAATTTTCACCTTCACACACTCACTCACTGCCATTGAGTAGACCGCTCCTTGGGTTTCCTAGGCAGTATCACTATGGAAGTAGATTGGTGACATTCTTTCCGAGGAGTGGCTGGTAGGTTTAAACTGCCAGCCTTATGGTTAGCAGTCAAATGCCTTAGGCACTACGACCCCCAGAGCTCCTTATGATTTTCACCTTATGATACCAAATAACATCACACTATACAAGACATTTCACAATGGTATTAATAATGCTGCTTATACTACCTTTATTGTCCAAATGAAAAATTCCTTTAAACAAACAGTTTTGGATACCTATTATGTGGTGAAAATCATAGGCAACTGAAAACCTTAAGTATGACATGTTTTACTCACATAAATAATGATGTCTGTAATACTAGTGATAGTAGTTGCTGCTGTCATTTTTGTTGCCATAATTAATTAGAATTAATATTTTGAGTGTTTACTCTTTGCCTGGAATTGTGCTATGTATACTTCATGAATATTCTAAAAAACGTGTTTGTTGATTTTTTTAAATATAATTTATAAGTTCAATTTGCAAGGGCTGCTCTATATTTCTAGTAATTCCATATAGTATGACTCTTCTGCTTTCCAAGATGATTATTTAAGCCTTCATTCCCTTCTCAAAATGTAAGCAATTCCTCCACCCTTCTCACTCTTAGACACCCCACTTGCTACTCACTGCACTGACAAATAGAAATGGTCAGATTGAACCAGAGCTTCAGTTTCCTCACCCTACAATTGAAGAACTGGTCATGCTTGTCTACACTGCTTTCTGTATGCTCAGTCAGTCCTAAATCCATCCCTTCGGATGTTCCCACTTTTTCTCATCCATCGTCATATTTCTCTCTGCACTGAAATGTTCCCTTGAAAATATAAATAAATGCAGTATCACACAACTAAAAAAATGATATTAAGTACCACTGATATAATGTCTTCCAAGCTACTGT
>NW_006922349.1:821621-823216 GCF_000298275.1 Orycteropus afer afer
TCATTTATCCCTACTTCTTGTATAATTTGTTTCCAAACTGACTCTAACTGCCTCATGATTCAGTCCCAAATGTTTTCTCTTACCTAAGTAATCTCAACAAACCTTATATGCTTAAATACTCCTTCTAATATGAAACTACCAAATTTGTACTTCAGTCTAGAATTCTAATCTGAACTCTGACTGACTTTTTGAATTATCATTTAGTTGTGAAGCAGGAAAATAAAACATATCTTGTTAACAACTGAATTCTTGATTTTTTCCCACTCATGCTTGACACTCTAGCAGTCTTGCAAATCTCAGGAAACACAAATTCTGTTTTCCAGCCACTTGGGACCAAGTCATTGAGTTATTATTTACTCCACCTTCCCTCCTAATATACATATAATACATGAGCTAAATCCTTTTGGCTATTCCTCCAAATCATATGTGGAATCTGTCTCTACTACTCTTCTCTACTCAAAACCAAATTAATTTTTTCTCTTTGAAGTCTCCTAAGTTGCTTTCCTTTATCCACCTTACTCCCTCCTCTATTTTTCATGCTGTAGCCATAACAATCTTTTAAAAATGGAAATATCATCATGTTTTATCTCCTCTGAAAATTCTTCAAGGCATTTTTTTTTATTTCACTCGAACAGAATCTAAAGCACCTTCAAGTGTTTTGCGGGATCACACAGAACTGTGGAAGATGAAGTTCTTTCCCAGGATAGGTTCTTGCTTTACCCATTCTCGTATGTTCTTGTTATAGTAACAAAGAAAGTGGAAGAGTGTTTCTCTGTGATACTAAAGATTAGATAGCATCTATTCCTTTGAATAGTTGGGTGATAATTGGTCACCCATACAGTCAGTCACAATTCAATTACTTCATGCAATATTTATTGTGGTCTACTATTTGACAGTTACTATATTTAGATCAGGAGTTCTGGTAGCGTAGGGCCTAAGGCACTTGACTGCTAACTAGAAGGCTCATGGTTCAAACCCACCAGCCACTCCTCGGAAGGAAGGTGGGGCAATCTACTTCCATAGTGATACCGCTTCGGAAACCCAAGGAGGGGTTGCTATGAGTTGGGTCCAACTGGATGGCACATAACAACAACCACATATTTAGATCAGGAGATGCACAGATCTTGGTGAAATTTCAACAATAAAATTTCAACAATAAAAGACATGAATAAAACTTGTGTGATTTCTATTCTTTGTCAGTTATATGTATTGCTATCGATACACTTTGTTACTATAAAAATTGTCATGCACTTGTTGGTGCCAAAAATTGGTAGTGTTGATAGTATTTTGTTTAATGTTGAATTAATTATGAAGGAGACATGGTTCAGAGGAAAAGGGGCTTCTGTGATTTCTAATATCTATCTATCTATCTATCTTTACATATGTTTGTTTTGCTTTAAGGAGCTCTGGTGGTACAGTGGGTAAGGCATTTGGCTGCTAACCAGAAGGTTAGCATTTCAAATCCATCAGCTCCTCTTTGGGAGGAATGTGGGGCAATCTACTTCTGTAAAGATTCACAGTCTTGATAACCCAGTGTGGGTTGCTATGAGTCATGATTGAATCAATGGCAGTGGTCTTAGAGTTAATTTTCCAGG
>NW_006922349.1:824472-827666 GCF_000298275.1 Orycteropus afer afer
GTAGATGAGCATTGTGCAAATATCTTTTTAAATTCCCCCTTAACATCCTTGTTCCTGAGGCTGTAGATAAGAGGGCTGACTATGGTATAAAAGGCTGACACTACTTTGTCCTGCTCAGGAGTGTGGAATGACTGGGGAAGCACATATGTGTAGAAGGCAGCTCCATAAAAGATACTGACAACAGTCAAGTGGGATGAGCAAGTGGTAAAAGCTTTCTTCCGGCCTTCTGCAGAGTGCATGCAGTGGACAGTTAACAAGATTAGAGAGTAAGAAGTAGAGATGATTGAGATGGGGATGAGCAGCATGAATACACAGCAGACGTACATCAGAGTTTTATACAAGGATGTGTCAGCACAGGCCAGTTTGAGCACTGCAGGGATCTCCCAGAAGAAATGGTTGATGCTGCGGGAGCCACAATAGGGGACATTCATAGTGATGGGGGTTAGCAGAAAGCCATCGAGAGAGCCACCAAACCAAGCACCAGAAGCCAGAAGGAGACACGCCTTGTGATTCATCAAGACTGGATACCTACGGGGGTTACAGACAGCCACATAGTGTCATAGGCCATGAGGCCCAGAAGAAAGAACTCTGAGCCAATCATGGTCAAGTAGAGAAAGATCTGGATGCCACAGGCCACGAAAGAAATGGTCTTCCTTTGGGATACCATGTCAACCAGGCGCTTTGGGACAGTGGTACAAATGAAAAGGGTGTCCATTATAGACAACTGACTGAGCAGAAAGTACATGGGAGTATGGAGGTGAGTGTCCACCTGAATCAAAAATATCATGACCAAATTTGCAGTTATAACCACCAAGAAAATAGCAAGGATAACAGTGAAGACAATCCCTGTAGCCTGACTGTTCACCAGAAGCCCCAGTAGGATAAAGTCAGAGGATGAAGTATTCTACATTATTAGAACATATGACAAATCCAGGTGAGAAGGAAGTCAAAAAATTTAGGAAAGAAACTAGAACATCCAACATGGGAGAAATGTATTATGGAGATGACTTCTCAGAGGATACTTGTCAAGATAAAATTTCCCTGGGTAGAATGCTAGAGAAATCATACAGGTTAACCTTCTTATCATGAAACTGTGATTGTAGCTCAAATTCTTCTTACTGGAGAATTCCATTTGATAATACTTTTATGTTCATTCTTTGACATGTAATGCAAAAGTAATGGTGTTTGCTATACCTGGAGTAGTGTAACTACATCTGTCTTGTTCCCTCTGTATTTCTGGAATTGAGAAAATTATTGGCCAACATTGAGTAGGGCTAAGAATACACCAGTTGGTGAAATGAATGAATGACTGATTAATTGATTAATTGAATAGCTAAAGGTGAATGAAGTTAATAACTTAGGGAAATAATGGTCTGGGTTATCTGTTGAGGTTTCATGAATTAAATTTTCCTTATCTCTCAGTGCTTTTTTGTTTTTGTGGGTTCTTAAATTTGGATAAGCTCACTGCTTAGTTATTCTCTTAGCATATCTTTCTTCAAAGAGATTATTTATTCTTGCATTTATTTGCAACCCAGTTCCCATAATAAAATATCCTAAAAATAAAATATGATCTTACCACTAAATGATTCCCTGCATTGTTCCAATTACTACTGTGAGTTTGGAATGGTGACAGATATGCAGTCAAACATAAAACATCTTAAAGTAATTTCAGCAAAATACATACAGGAATAAAAAATTAACCAAGCAAGACACCTGCCAATGTTTTCCTAAACTCTGAGGCTAAATCTAACTAACATGATTACAAATCCTTGGAGCAGATTATAAAACATAAATAAGAATGTGGAAATAACAGGCAACAATTTAGAAAAGGATTTTCATTCCTAATTTGTTGCAGATAGATTAAGGATTTAAGTGCTCAAAAAAAATCATAAATGCAATAATGTAACTCTCCTTCAAAATTAGATACTACTGAATTAAGGATTTAACATTTATGGTTGTAAAAGGGAAGGTCCAATCAAGGGTAAAGCCCAGGAGTAAACTGCAATTTATGCTGTATACCCCACTAAGTAAGTTTGCCATATAAAGCAAATAAAAATACAAGATGAATGGTTATTTATTTATGTATCTCTTTTTCTATAGTACATCCTTGAATGTTGGCAATATGCCTGGGAGCTCTAGTGGCATAGTGCCTGAGGTGTTTGACTGCTAACCAGAAGGCTAGTGGTTCAAACATACCAGCCACTCCTCGGAAGGAAGACTGGGTATTCTACTTCCATAGAGATACCACAATAAGCTTACAGTGAAAAAAAATGCTATGTATATGAAATCCATGTTCAGTTGGGTATTTTTTATCATGCTGGAAAGTCATGCTTGATTTCACAAAGATGAAATCATTGTTATAACAGTGAAAATTGACCTATGGAATCAACAAAGTCTAAGTTTTGCTATCTAATGTCAAAATTATAATTGATACAATTGTTATTGCTGTGTACCTTTGAGTCCATTTCCACTCAAATAAACCCTATAGGATAGAGTGGAAATGTTCTATAGGGTTTTCTATGCTGTAATTCTTTATAGTGACAGATTCCCAGGTCTTTTCTTCTGTAGAGTAGCTTGTGAGTTTGAATGGGTGGTGTTTCAATTAATAGCTTATCATAAAAAGTAAATTGTTTCATTCCAAATTTCCCTCTGATTGGAATGTTCAAATTACTCTAAAGAATAGCACAGTATTGTCCCATTTGTCAGAGTTACCTAAATACCCTGTGTACAAAATTCTAAAGTCAGGTGGCCCCTCATCTAACCTGGTGGTTCATTCACTAAAATTCCCTTCCATTTCTCAAGGAAAATAAAGAATAAATATTGTCTAGTAATGCATTCCCTACTTAATAAAAAGTCTATTGATAAAAAAAAAATCCATTCTATTTTAGTATCCAAAATATTCTTAATAAAAATAACCCACACTGAGGTGTAGGAACTCAGGATTTTTCCTTTGTCATATCCAGGAATTTCAAACATTTTACCTTATAAGTGTAAAATCATTTACACTAAATAAGTGACTATATTTCTGAACACATTCTCAGCTAGTATATGTTTAAGCCATTGTTGTATTTCACCTTGATTGTTCCAATAACCTTCCCTCTATCCCCCTGCCCTCTCCATGTTCATTTAGTCTGGTCTCAGCACAACAACCTAAATGACCTTTAGAAAACTACCTTAGACCAAGTCACTCTGTT
>NW_006922349.1:828141-829788 GCF_000298275.1 Orycteropus afer afer
AAATTATTAAGAATGATTTTTCTCCACTGGAAATTTCCATCTGCCTCCTATTATCAGGAAAAAAAATGTTATTTTTTAAATAACATAAATAAAATATACAGTTATGTGGGCTATTATTCATTTTTTATCTTTATTAAATTTATAATGCTGTAATAGACTTAGATTAGTGTTAAATATTGAACCTTATTGTCTATGTCCAAATCCTTGGAACCTATGATTATATGATCTTAAAAGAGTAAAAGAACTTTATAGATGGGATTAAATTAAGATTCTTGAGATGGGGATTGTCCTGGATTATTTGAGTGAACCCAATGCAATCACCGTGTCTTTATAATGCAAAGAAGGTAGGAGTTTCAGAGAAGATGTGACAATAGAAGCAAAGATAAAAGTGATTCTATTGAATGTAGGCTGCCTCTGGAGGTCAGAAAGGGAATCAATTTATTCTCCCTGAGAATCACAGCCCTACTGACACCTTGATTTCAGCCTTTTAAAATCCATTTTTGACTTCTGACCTCCAGAATTGTAAGATAATACATTTATGCTGTTTTAAGACACTAAGTTTGTGGTAGTTAGTTACAACAGCAATAAGAAACTAAAGCCACTGCCATCTAGTTGATTCCAACTCATAGTGGTCCTATACTCTTGTGAAATGGCTGGTTGGTTCCCATCAATCTTTTGGTTAGCAGCCAAATTCTTTTACTACTCCACTACCAAAGCTCTTTACTAATATACCAATAAATACTGTTATCAGTTTTAAAAAATAATTGAGAAAAGTTGCTAATTATAAATCACTCCTAGGACATTTACTGTATTCCAGGAACGCTTCTGCATGCTCAAATCTTTTGATGTAGACACTCTTCACAACACCTCTGGAAATAAATTATTAAAATTAATACCATTTTACAATTAGAGAAATAGAGGCACAGAGAAGGAAGTGAGGGAAGCTGGGAAGCTGGGACCAGGTTTGAAAGTGTGACTTTGTTTTTCATGCTTCTAGCCACTATGCTCAACTTCCTCCTTAGGAACAATTTATTTTTGTTGTTGTTGTTTGTTTTTTTTCTTATTGTGTCCAAACATACATAACACAATCCAGACCATCTCAACAATTTCCTCATGTGTATATACAATTTAGTGACATTGATCACATTCTCTAATTTGAACCACCAGTTTTCCATATCCATTTTCATCACTGTTTACATAAACTCAACTTACTTTAAGAAACAAATCCAGCTTCCCCCCTCTTCTACCTCTTGTAACCACTAGTGAACTTAAGTGTACAATATCCTTTTAATCATAGATAAGCTTATAGCCAGCTTAACAAATATAAGTCCTGAGTTTGTAATGCATTTCTGATAGAAAGTTTTTAGCAAAGGAATAAAGTAAAAAAATAAACTTAATTATTTACAGAAGCCCCAGATTCTCCCTAACTCTTGGGCAATCCCCAGTCAGCACATGTCTGCAGGAATCAGCTTTATATTGAAGTTCAAAAGAGTAAAGAACCTCCTCACCAGAGGTACCCTCAGAAAGACCTTGCAAAGACCTACTTTGTATTTTTCAAGGCCAGACTCACAGATCTCACTGTTGACCACACCACATCAAAGGTGACTTTAACTTAACATCAAGCAGACAAGATAATGCCCATCTAAC
>NW_006922349.1:838528-850538 GCF_000298275.1 Orycteropus afer afer
GGCATTATGCTACCAAAGCTTCTGGACAATTATTGGGAATGACCAATCCCTAGAGAATGATGTCATGCTTGGTAAATTAGAAGGTCAGTGAAAAAGAGGAAGACATTCAACAAACTGTATTGACATTGGCTGCATCAGTGAGCCAAACATAGCAAGGATTGTGAGGAGGACAAGGGACAGGGTTGCATTCTGTCATACACAGTGTCACTATAAGTTGAAACTGACTCAATGACACCTAACAGCAACAACAATTAGATAACATTATTCTGTTAATTTCTAGATGAGAAGTCTACATTCTCCTCTCCGTGGTAAATAAACATCTAAGTATTTTCAATTTCCCCTATTTCCCCTTCTCGTCTGAAATTTCCCTGAGTAGTGAATAAAGCATTTAATAAGTAGGCTTTATGCTGTTCACCATTAAAAATGCTATATTGTTATGAAGTAAATATGTAGAAGCAAGAATCCAGTTAATCTAACTTTCATATCTGTCACCTAAGAGGAATTGGCAGGGGGTCTGACTGTCCTTCATCATGAATCCTCAGGTCCTTGGTCGACCAGCCCAGTTGGTGTGTTTCAGAATACGAACAGAAATTTTATCAACCTGCAGCTCCCATAGGACTTTTGTCTTCGGGCCATTAAGATCAGCAAGCTGGCAGCAGCACATTGTAAATTGTTTCCTTTGGAAAATTTCTATCAATTACTAACCAGGTTTAGCACCAAACACTGACCCAAGAGTCAGAAGACATGATTCTGAGACTCCTGTGTACCTTGTCCTTTAAGGAAGAAATAATCATCTCTGAACATCATCTTATCCATCTCCAATGGAGCCAATTCCTTTCCTAAACACCTTGTATGTAGGGCTTGCTGAGGATTACCAACCAAGTGAAATAATGTAGATTAACACCCTTGAGAAATGGGGACTGTTTGCACTGTATATTTTTCCATAATCTAGAATAGTACCTGACATATTATGGGTAACAGACCATGGCTAAGTTATGAAATGCACTCAATATGACTTCAATTCAGTTCCATTCACTTTTCGGTTCCCTTTGAGTCTCTGCATTCTTACTGATTAATAATGTTATTTAATTTTTAGTTATTAAAATTTAATGTAATTTATAATGTTCATTCTCAACTAAATATATCTTTGTTATAAAGAGGGAAAAATGATGACTTCAAATTTTTTCATATATGAATTTGAAAACTAAGGAAAAGTCCCTAATTACTCTCTTTTAGGGTAGGGCATGTCTGATGTGTAAGGGGAGTAGAATCAATCATATATTGATGTATTTTAATTTTTTTTAATTGTATGAATTATAACATACCTTCACATAAGTGCACACAGCAATATCGGTCTGTTTGATAAGTCATCACAAAGTGAATACATTCATGTGACAAACATGAGGCTTAGGAATAGACTATCAACAACATCGCAGAAGTCTTCTCCTTCCCTGTTCTAATCACTAACTCCCATATATTCCTGGGAACTACTCTAAATGCACCTTCTTTACTTATTGTTTGTTAGGTATTTTTGAAATATCTGCCAGTCCTCATATTGAATACCCTCGTTAAACATACAAATGATTAATTTTGACCCTGTAAGAAAGGGAGATCTAGTAAATAATATATAGCTGCCCAGTTCCATGCACCTACATTTCTCACGTTGTCAAAAGGGACTATTCCCTGGGGGAGGATTCATGCTTGGTAAAATAAAGGGTCAGCAAAAAAGACCCTTAAAAAAATGGATTGATGGATTGACACAGTGGCTGAAGTAATGGGCTCAAGTATAACAAAGTGTGAGGACATGACCTGGCACTGTTTCATTCTGTTGTACATAGGGTTGCTGAGTACGAGCTAACTTGATGGCAGCTAAGAACAAAAACATCAATTCCATGCAAATAAATGACCAGATAAAATATTCTCAAGGTAGAGATAAAATGTGAAACATGAAGCAGTTCTATAGAGTAAAAGACCAAGAATAGGGCCCAACAGTAGAACGAGGAGAGAAGAGGAAAAAGACACTAGCGAGAATGCAGAGACTCAAAGGGAACCGAAAAGTGAATGGACCTGAATTGAAGTCATATTGAGTACATTTCATAACTTAGCCATGGTCTATTTCTCCAGTTGAAGAGAATCTATTCTTCCGGCCATTCTTCCATCTCTTAGTTATTTTTTAGTTGCTACTTTAAGAGTAAAGATCATGTTATTATGAATTTTAGGAAATAAAACCAACTTCATGATTAGCATATAAAAGGGAGTGTTTTTTACGTGAATCAAAACTGAGGAAGGAAAGATTTTGCTATCTGCTGATATTAAGTTAAGTAACCTAACTGTAACACAATATAATATAATACAACATATAATATAATACAACATAAACACACACACACACACACACGCAAAGAAAAGAAAAGAAAAAATCTAACTCCTCACTGCCATTGAGTCAATTCTGACTCATAACAAACTCCATTGGGTTTCAAGATCTTTTGCTTTAGGGAAGCAGACAACTTCATCTTTCTTCTGCAGAGTGGCTGGTGGGTTTGAACCATTGAACTTAATCTTTGTCTGAAATGAAATAATTTATATTTTCTAATTTTTCTTTTTTTCTAAGCCCTTTATTTACAGAAAAAAAAAACACAAAATAAGGAATCAAAATTTCTCTTTTATTTGCAATGTTTCAGAACTTTACACACATAGATAACATTGAGTAAGTGGATGGTGGAAGGCTCAATGCCATCATTATTTATTTAATATAGTAGGTATTTGCATAAAGGTTCTCAATTACTATCAACACACCACAGCTCTTCCCAAATAGTTTAAAAGGGAAATCTTTGTCTATTCATATACCAAATGGAAAAGTTGAGAATAAGATAATTGAGCAACTAAACCCAAAGGAGATAAATTTGGTAATGAAAATGTCATTATTTATTCATTCTATGCTTATCCATTACCTCTTTATGAAAACATAAATGCAAATCTTTGTAGAATTGTAGCAATGCTATGATCTTAATGAAAGAAATCAATTTTAAAACTGTTAACACAATGTAAGGGACATTTGAGACTCTATGCCATATAAAGGCATGGTAACTATGCACAGTTTAATTTAAGTGATAAAAATACAGATATCCTGAATGTTAACAAAGAATACAGAACTCAAAATGTAATCTAATCAGGCTCATAAACACTTCTTAAATAGCTATTCCATAAACATTAAAACATATCCTACTTGTCAAAATGTTTGGAATAAGATCATCAAGGATATGGCCCATGAAACTTGTAAACTTCCATTCAAAAGTTGGTCAGCAATCAATACAGAGACAAAGGGCACATGAACATATATATAACATATACAATGTATACAACATATACAAATATCTATCTAAGTTTAAAGGGATGCTTGACCTGACTGGAATGATTTATTAATAGACTTGACTATGTCTGTGGATCCAAACAATATTTTGGTTGATCCTGAGGAAGTTTCGATATTCAGCTATTATTTTTAAATGACATTTTCAAACAAAAGATTTTGCCTGCTGATATCTCAGAATGATTCAAACGACACTGAACATTTTTCAGAACCAATAACACATTTTCTTGAAAGATTATAGGTAATTGGCAACAGTGATGGTGATGGTCATCTGGACCTTAGTTTTTCCTAGAAACATCTCCAGCTTTGATTCTCTGGGAGAAAGTGCATCTCCCCAGCACTTTCCATAGAGCGGCTGTCACTTCTTTATTCCTCAAACTGTAAATGAGTGGGTTGAACATGGGAGTGAGGATGGTATAGAAGGCAGACACAACCTTGTCTTTCTCTGGTGTGTGATAAGAATGGGGCAGCACATTGGTGTAGACAGCTGCCCCATAGAAAATGCTCACCACCATAATATGGGAAGAACAGGTTGTAAAGGCTTTGTGCCGGCCCTCAGCAGAATTCATCTGATGGACCGTAATTAGAATCCGTGTGTAGGAGACAGAGATGATGGCTATAGGGATGAGAAACATTATCACACAGCAGGAATACATGAGAGTTTCATATAAGGATGTGTCTATACATGACAGCTTCAGCACAGCTGGGATCTCACAGAAAAAATGGTTAATTTCCTGGGACCCACAGTAGGGAAAATTCATGGTAACAGAGGTCAGTATAAATCCATCCAAGAAGCCGCCAACCCAGGAGCCTACTACCATAAACAAGCAAATCCTGCAGTTCATGAGGAGAGGGTACCGAAGGGGGTTACACACAGCCACATATCGGTCATAGGCCATGAGGCCCAATAGCAAGAATTCTCCTCCAATCACTGTCACGTACAGAAATATCTGAATTGCACAACCTAAGAAGGAAATGGTCTTTTCCTTGGATAGAAGGTCTTGTAGTATCTTGGGGACAGTGATGCAGATGGTGGTGATATCCATAATGGAGAGTTGGCTCAGCAAGAAGTACATAGGTGTGTGGAGTTGAGAGTCCACATGAATGAGATAAATCATGGCCACATTGGCTGTTACAGCCACCACAAAGATGGAGAAGACCACCGCAAAGATAAGCCCAGGGAATAAGGGATGAGTGAAGAGGCCCAAGAGGATGAAGTCAGTGGAGTTCCAAAAAATGGCTCCCATGTTCATATCACATGATAGCTTCTAGATTGTCAAGGCAGAAAAGTTAGTCAACTAAGCATCCATCAAGTACTTAGAGAGAGCTCACAATGAATAGTATGTCAGATAAAACCCAAACCCAAACCCACTTCCATTGTGTTGATTCCTACTCATAGCAACCCGATATGGCAGAGTGGAACTGTACCACTGGGTTTCCAAGGCTATAAATCTTTATGGAAGCAGACTGTCTCATTTTTCTCCTGCAGAGCAGCTAGTGGTTTCAAACTACTGACCTATTGGTTACCAGCCCAATCCTTTAACCAATAGCATCACCAGAGCTCCTTTGAGTGTCAGAAGAAGTATAGAATAAAGGAAAGAACATCAACTTTGCATCAGAATCACCTGGAAGAAGGGTTTCACTATTAAATGTCTCTGTGGCATTGGGCACAAGAACTAATCTACAAGTTAACTCAATTCCATCATCTGTGAAGAGTTCATCATAAGTCCATGTCATTAGACTTTAGACTGTATCTTCAGACTTAGTATAGGTGGTCAAAGGCACAAAATTTCAGAGTCTGCTTTGTTTTTATCTTGAATGATCATTTACAACAAGCTGTATTTTATAAGCAAGGATTGTGAGGCTGGCATAGGCCCGGACAGTGTTTCGTTCTGTTATGCATAGGGTCACTATGAGTTGGGGCCAGTTTGATGGCACCTAATAGCAACAACAGCAACAATCTTATCACTTAGATTGAAAGTTTCTTGAGATTGATATCTATGCCTTATCCCCTATATTTCCTTGCAATCTACATTATATATATATTGATCAAATTTAAATTGTTCCCTGACATTGTATTCTTAAAATAATACAAAAACATCTGGGTGTGCTTTAATAAATTGATGAAATGTGATATGTAGATAATAAAATCACACACACACACACACACACACACACAAACTATTTTTGGCTAGTATTCTCATTAAAAATTTTGTGAATGGTTGGATTACTAAACGTTAACTAGGTAGTATTGCTAACTTTATTTCAGGGTCAGGGACTACTCTACCTTGTGGTGTATGATGTCCAGAAAAGACATACATCAGTTTAGTTAAACAATTGGAGCCTTTTTTTTTTTTTTTTTTTTAATTCACTGTAAAGTGAGTTATCATAAATCTCAAATGAGGAAAAAAATGTACTATGCTCAAGTAGCTCTGTTTATTCCTCATCATGACAGTATTATTGATTGATGCTATGGAACCTAGCAAATTTTGTGATTTAGCACTGTCTAACATCATTCAAAGGAGCCCTGGTGGTCAATCATTAAGAGCTTGGCTGCTACTCAGAAGGCTGACTATGTAAACCCACCAACCATATTATAAAATAAATATTTAGCAGTCTGCTTCTTTAATCTTAAGATTAAACAAAATAAAACCAAACTCATTGTCACAGGGTCAATTCAAACTCACAGAGACTATATAAAACAGAGTAGAAGTTCCCACAGGTCTTCCGAGGTTGTACATTTTTATGGAAACAGACTGCCACATCTTTCGCTCCCAAAGCAGCTGATGGTTTGAACTGCCAATCTTTGCAGCAGTTGAGTGCTTAAACATGGCAGCAACAGTGCTCTTCCATAAAGGTTTCAATTATGTCCTAAATTTCTGTTACATTATTGTTAATCCAATGCTTTACCACAATTTTTCTGAGAAGGTAACTTTCAGAACCTATTAAGATGTTCTATTCTCCTAAGTGTCCATTGCTTGGTGAATTTATCTTTCCTTAGAAGAATTGTAGGGGAAGAATTGAATACATTTGAATTATGATGTTGAGGAAGAATATTGAATATACCCTGGACCGCCAGAAGAACAAGCAAATCTGTAGTGGAAAACAAGCTGAGTGCTCCTTAGAAGAATAGGTGAGGAAAATCTGTATCTCCTACTTTGATCATGTTATCAGGATGGATCATTCCCTGGAGAAGGATATCATGCCTGGTGAACTAGAGGACCAGTGAAAAAGCAAAAATCTCTCAACAAGATTGATTGACACAGTGGTTGTAATGATGGGCTCAAATATAGCAACAATTGTGAGGATGGGACAGAACCAGGCAGTGTTCTGTTCTGTTGTGCATAAGGTTACTGTAAAAAAGGCAACTAACACATACACACACACACCATTCCTTTTCTATTGTGTTGCTGCTCCTTCATGTTTTTAAGAAAAGATAACTAGAGATAGGGAAAAAAGTCCTTATTTTAGGGTGAAAAAGACATTGTTGTTGTTATTTGCCGTCGAATCAGACCCGACTCATAGAGACTCTTCCTTGGGTTTCTGAGGCATTATCACTACAGAAGTAGATTGCCCAGCTTCTAAAGTTTCCTGAAAATAGATGGACAGTAGAGCCAGGAGGAAAGGTGATTTTGGAGGGTCTATGTCATGGGGCAATCTACTTCCCTAGTGATATTGCCTCGGAAACCCAAGGAGAGGTTGCTATGAGTTGGGTCCAACTCGACGGCACATAACAACAACAACAACGGCAGTGATGCTAGATGGTAGATGCTTTGTGTGTTCTTGGAGAAGCCACAGAAATCCAGGCACAGCTTGTGACTCTCACAGCAGTATGTGAGAGGAGACCTCCAAGTCATTTCAATCAATTGAGCAGGACCTGCCTAAGACTTAAAAATTTCAACAAACCCTGTGTGACACCTCTTCCCAGGAATCCAGCATGACTACAGTTATGAGAGATAACCTTTTAATGACCTTTTGTAGCAATAAATTTGTTAACCTAAAATGGCCTACTCCACCTGAGGCATTATTGTCTGCAATACCTTTGAAAAGGAGAGATAAAAGCTCTCAAGTGCAAACACTTTCTAGGTTCAAGCATTGTACAAAGTGTCATATGATAAAAAATTAACAATGTCTGTCACTACCACTAAGAATTACGTAATACAGTTGAGAAATTTGAGACATACTAAATAAACCAAAACACTTGTAGTAAAATCAGATTATAATAAAACAAAATATAAAAGGAAACATTTAACAAAATTTAATCTCTTCCAAATAATGCAGAAGTTTCATCCACACCTAACTAATTAAAAAAAAATGTAATTACTTATTTAAATTTCAAAGGAAAATCATACTTCTCCCTAAGTAATCGGCATCCTTGTCATCTACCCATTCAATCTTAAAATCCCCATTAATATCTGTATATTTCCCATAATAAATAGTAAGTACACTCTCACAGCAAATATGTGCTATTCCTGGTCCTTTTCTTCTTCAGTAAATCTGCTCAAGTATTTCTTAATTAGTACTAAAGCTTTTGTCCTCCTGTGTTTTGGGCTAACACATTCCTTTTCTAATATACTGCTGCTAAAAAGTAAATGTATGCATCCATCCTTCTTAATCTTGAATTGTCTCAGTCATTAAAAGATACTGTCATAGAGAGTAGTCTTTTAATAGTTACAGAATGTTGCCTAAAGAAAATATCCCAGTATTTGGTATTTCCATGAAAATCTAAGGTCCTACCTCACAGCAGCTGAGTCCAAATCTTAGTAATGCAAGAGTAAAATGGCAGACCTTAAGTACTCTAGTATGGAGATGGAGCTCAGTCCAAAGAAGGCTTTTCACTCATAATAGATTGATATTTCCACATTCCCAGGAGGAATTGTCTGCTTAGCAATTAATTTTACCTTGTGTATTTGGGAAGTTCAAACAAAGCCCCATCCCCTCTTGCCATATGGTACATTCTTTTTCCAATTGAAACATCACAATCTTTCTTGATATTTCATCACAATTCTGACATCTCTTCAAAGTAATAAAAAAGTGAGTTGGGAGTGAAGGACAGACACTGAAAAATATTTAAAATTTGTAAAAGGTGCTATAGTAATGAATTAGAAGTTGTACTGAATTAAAGAAAAAAAAAAAAGTCTC
This sequence comes from Orycteropus afer afer, assembly GCF_000298275.1. NCBI lineage: Eukaryota > Metazoa > Chordata > Mammalia > Tubulidentata > Orycteropodidae > Orycteropus > Orycteropus afer. The sequence continues at coordinate 847,038 of NW_006922349.1, forward strand.
CTTCATGCCTTTAGCCTGTTTTGTGTGGGAGAAAAATAATTATATGAAAGTATATGTATTTTAAACCTAAAGAAGTTAAGTATTTTTTAGAATCATTCATCTAGTTAGTACTGTAGAAGAAATTCTATTTCAGTAAAAAGAAAAAAAAAAAGAAGGAAACAAGTGATGGAGTGAAAGAGATCATACATTTTCTGAAAATTATTTTGCACCCATCTATTAAGAGATTTAAACATGAGGGAAATGGGAAATTAAGCATTTATATTCATTTTATTTCTCTAAAAGGGAAAATAATGAATGGAGTGGTCTTGCATGAAAAGAAGAGCTACTTCAAAAATTCTAATAAAAATACTACTATAAATAATAATAAATATCATAGCTGAATAATTTCCATATATTAGGCATGATAATGGGTACCTTACTGATATAATTTACCATTACCCAAAATCATTAGACCTACACCAAATGACCCCTACATATACAAATGAAAAAATACACATTTTCAGCCATCAAAATGGCATTCACTAGCTAATTCTTTCTAAATAATATTTTATTTGAGTAACAAAAATTATTCAATTAGATGTTGCATCTATTTGAATAGTCTCTTCCCTCTGGGATGATGCAACTCACTACACAGGCACAAATGGGATGTTCCAGCTATTAATCCTCTCTGACCTTGATTGGCCTAGCAGTGCCAGGGCTTATTATAGCAACCTGCAGTGGACTTTGGTGTCAGCAGCCATTTCAGTGTGTCCCAGTTTTCCACATAACTGTTATTTACTTTTATTTCCCTGCATGAAAATGCTACAATTATATCAGGCTTCTATCATCAGTTTCTATAAGTTTGTTAAGGAAAATAGCTCAAATCTATGGGCATCACATTAACTGACATGTTCCTGACTTACATAACACAATTATTCCTCCAGTGTTGAACTTTCTATTTTCTAGAAAGTATGGGGAAAATATGCAAATTGTTTATATTCTCACAGAGATTTTTTGACTCATGAAGTTTTCTTCTGATTTTTCTTGCCCATCTTTATATACTTGTTCTCCTGCTCCCTTTTCCTCCTTCTTTTTCAAATATTTTTTTTTCAGTATACTAGCTTGCATAGAGATAAAAACAGACATACTTCCTTTCTAATTAAGAAAGGATTCTCAAAGTACTGGAATTGATTTCAAATAATTCTATATGCCGATCCTGTTCCAATGTGCTTGCCATCTGGCATTTAGAGTAAATCATCATTGGAACAAAACTATTATTTATCATTTTTAAAACTAAATGATTTTATTTTTTGGGAGAAGGCTTGGTAAATTTGTAAGATTTTAGCTTTTTGCTCATGTTGTTGAAAGATAGACAGATATCAATGGGTCCCAAGTTAGAATTTCAGAGAGGGTCAAATAAAGCATGAAAATTGTCAGAATCCTGAGAAAAGAAAATACCATAGTTCACAAAGTATTGCATTGAATGATACATCAGGAATCATATAAATCAATAATCTCATTTTAGGAATGAAAATTAAAAAATGGCTCAGAGACACAGCATCATGTCAAGCAAAATTTAAATATTCCTGAACTTGGAATAAGGATACCTGGGCTGCAGAATCAGTTCCACTTTTTTCTGTGTCCTTGAACATAGAACTCCTTTCATGGAAATCTTTCTTCAGCTAAAGTTTTCACAGTCATCTTTTAGTTTACTTCATACTCCAATGTTATGCAATGTTGAGTTCAAATGATGCTGCCTATTTTCTGCACTTTGATTCCTATTTTTTAAAATGCTTTATTTACTTGATAAAAAATTCTGTATTATTAGCAATGTCAATTTAGTAGTTTATTTGCTACCAAGAAATAAGTAAATAAAATAATGTTTAGAGCATTTCTTTTGAGGGTTTTTAAGGCTCTCTGAGATACCACTAAAAAAACCTGGGAATGACTGACATAGGCATCTATTCCAGGGCAAAAGATGTTGGTGTAAGCACCAAAGAATAGGCAGAAACAATTAAATTTATCCAGAAAGCATGTGAGGAGCTCACAGACACCCAAAATTACAAAATCACATAGAGACAGCTTCAGAATCAGATTTCTTCCCAGACTGGGAAACAAAAATTTCTCCAGTTATCTGATTGACTACGATGCGGGGGGGAACCTTCTTTCACAGTGAAAACAATTTATGTTGGTACGGCAGCACCAAAATCGCCTGTGGAGTATAGATTTCCCTATATTTTTTTTCATTTTCATAGCACTATCCTGGCAGAAACTAAGTATATTCTTAATTTTTTCATTAAATCTACATTAAAGTTTCCACAGCAAGTTTCCCTATGTATCATTACCAATACACTTCATAACCCCATTTTAAAAAGCTCTAACATTTCTCTGTTCCTATATATTCTAATGATATAGGCTAATTTAGGATAATTAAGATCCCTATTGTAGCATAGTGCCAAAGGCACTTGACTGGATAACCAGAAGGTTGGTGGTTCAAACCCACAAGCCACTCCTCGGAAGGAAGGTTGGTCAATCTAGTTCCGTAGCGATACCGCCTCGGAAACCCGAGGAGGGGTCTCTATGAGTCAGGTCTGACTTGATGGCACATAAACAACAACAACAAAATTACCATGTTAGATAGCATCACTACAAAGACAGCAAGCTGGATTCAGTAGAGGCTATGGGATGAAGGATATCACTGCTGATATCAAATGAATCTCGGCTGAAAGAAAAAAATACCAGAAAGATGTTTATTTGTGTTTCATTGACTATGCAAAATAATTCAGCTGTGTGGATCATAACAAATTATGGATAACATTGAGAATAGTGGGAATTGTACATAGACCAAGAGGCTGTTGTTCAAAGCAAGCAAGGAGATACTGCATAGCTTAAAATCAGGAAGCCATGTGTCAGGGTTGTATCCTTTTACTATATTCATTCACTCTGTATACTGAGCAAATAATCTGAGAAGCCAGACTATATGAAGAAGAACATGGCATCAGGATTGGAGGAAGACTCACTGACAACCTTTGATATCCAGACAACACAACCTTGCTTGCTGAAAGTGAAGATGACTTGAAACACTTCCTAATGAAGGTTAAAATCTAAAGTCTGTGATATGGATTACATATTAAAATAATAAGAGAAGTCCTGAAACTGGACCAATAGCAGCATCAAGGTAAGCGGAGGAAAGATTGAAGTTGTGAAAGATTTCATATTACTTGGATCCACAATCAATACCAATAGAAGCAGCAGTAAAGACATCAGATGATGTATTGCAATGGGCCAACCTGCTGTAAAAGACCTCGTTTATACTGTTAAAGAGCAAAGAAGTCTCTCTTAAGACTAAGGTGCACCTAACCCAAACTGTAGTCTTTTCAATTGGCTCACATACATATGAAAGCTGGACAATGAAGACTGAAGAGTTTTATGCTTTTGAAATGTGGTATTGATGAAAAATACTAAAAGTACAATGAACTGCCAGAAGAAGTAATAAATCTGTCTTGGAGGAAGTGCAGCTGG
>NW_006922349.1:850638-853931 GCF_000298275.1 Orycteropus afer afer
CATATGAAAGCTGGACAATGAAGACTGAAGAGTTTTATGCTTTTGAAATGTGGTATTGATGAAAAATACTAAAAGTACAATGAACTGCCAGAAGAAGTAATAAATCTGTCTTGGAGGAAGTGCAGCTGGAATGCTCCTAGGAAGTAAGAACGGCCAGACTTCGTCTCACCTACTTTGGCCATGTTGTCAGAAGGGACTATTCCCTGGATATCATGCTTGGTAAAGTGGAGGCTCAACAACAAAAAAAGGGAAGGCCCTCAACTAGATGGATTGACACAGTGGCTACAAGAATGGGTTCAGGTGTAGCAAGGAATATGAAGCTGGCACAGGACCTGGCAGTGTTTTGTTCTGTTGCAGGTCATGGGGTTGCTGTGAGTTGGACCTGACTCAAAAGCACCTAACATCAATAATAAACACTGCAGTAGATCTGATAGCATTGCAGAAGAGTAGGTACATGGGAACTGAGTTCAAGAGCAGGGGAGAGAAAAAGAACAAAGAAAAATGTTTGGAGGCAGAAAGTAAGGGTTGTTAGGCAGAAAAGGAAGAAGAGAGGGAATCATAAATGAATAATGGAACATATGCTGTGGATTTGCAAATGCTACTCTGGAGGGTAGAATGGTGTGATGGATGTACAGGGTGTTCAATCTTTTTCTTTCTTTCTTTTTTTTTTTTTCCAATTCACATTATTTGAGCACCAACATACCAACTGTGTTTCAAAAGTAAACTAAAAACAAATAAAATCACAAACTCACAAACATTTGCCAGTGGCTATGCCTGGAGACATGTGGCCCCTTTTGATTAATTGAATTGTGAAGGGAGAAGGTCAAGTGCAACAGTGTTGACAGAAGTGTTTCCTTCCAAAGGAAACTTTCTTTATGTTAGGTATGTATTAGTTTCCTAGAGTTTCTGCTACAAAGTACCACAAAAAAAATGTGACTTAAAACAACCGAAATTTATTGTCTTACGTTATAGAAGTCAATATTCCAAATTCAAGGTTTTGATAGGACTATGCTATCTCTAAAGGTACTAATGGAAGAGCATTCCTTTCTTGACTCTTCCTAGCTTTGAGTGATTTCTGACAATCAGTGATATTCCCTGGCTTATAGATCCAAACCAAACCAAACTCACTGCCATTGAGTCCAATCTGACAGATATAGACTCTCCTTGGGTTTTCAAGGCAGTATCACTATGGAAGTAGATTGCCCAACCTTCCTTCCAAGGAGCGGCTGGTGGGTTTGAACCACCAGCCTTCTGGTTAGCCTTCAAATGCCTTAGGCATTATGCTACCAGAGCTCCTAGATACAGCACCCAAATCTCTGCTGTCATCTTTACATGGTCATCTTCTCTCTGTGTATCTATCTTTGTCACTTCTCTTTCAGAAGGCCACCACCTATGTTGGGTTAGAACCCTTCCTACTCCAGCATGACCTTATGTTAACTGGTAACATCTTCAAGGATTCTATTGCCAGATCCTGGGGTAGCAAGCACTTTAACATATTTTAAGGAAAGACAATGCAATGATTTCAGAGTAATTTGTCTTGTTTGATTTCATAATTTAGGGGAAAATGAGTGGCAAGTGATTGACCTCATAATATTCTAGCTCTTCACAATACACTGGAGAGGCAATGACAATTATTTTTATCACAGTGAGTATGCAACAACATCAGTCCTTGAAACATATTTTACCTGTGTTATTAAAGGTCTAATGTTGAAGGTGGAAAGTATTGATACCTTCTGTAGCCTTGTCTGTAGCCTTGACACTGAGAGCAGTGTCTGAGCACAACATCATCTCTGGAGTAGAGGTAGGTGGGGAGGCAAGTTTCATCTCCCCATTTCAGCTAAAATAATATTTATAGCAGATAGTACCTTCCAAAGCTAAAATTGCTTTTTCACCATTTGTCTCATTTTTCCTTCAAAATTATCCCTCTGAAATAATAATGTTGCTAGAAAATCCTAATTTTATGCTTTGAGAAACAGGCCAAAAAGTTAAATTATTTTGTTCAATCAGAAACACTAAAATTACCTAAAACCAAAACTAGAATGAATGCAATTCTGTATAATAAGAATTTGATTTTCTTAGTGTAGCATTATTTTTCTATTCATAATCCACTTATTAGACAGGCTCAATATTTCTAAATCACAAAATAACCAAAATTTCTACCTGATCTAAATCATTCTCTTCATGTACTTGATGTAGAAAATAAAGATGAGTGACTTAACTGAGTAGTTCCAAGAAGTCAGAATAGGATGGAGTCTAAAATTTGACTTTGCAACTTCTGGTTCTAATATTTGTATTGTTGAGGGGAAATGGGTTGAAATGTCTGTCTATATTTTCAGGGGAGGACCAGTGTCACCTTCCACCCATCTTTCTTCTTTGGAAATGCAATACAGAAATATAATGCTACTTTCAATGCTCTGTTATGGAACTTTTTTTTTTATTCCAGGCATTGGATTTTCTGAAAGATGTTAACTCCAAGCTGACTTGTCTATATATGTTTATATCAACTATTTTCAGCTTAGAAATGTGATCTAGTGGAGAAGTATATTTTGTTCTTTGTAATGCAAAATATTTCTTTCTTGATAAAGAAATATAAAATAGTTCATTTCCAAATTAACAGAAGGTAAATGCAAAAAAAGAAAAAAAAACTTATAATAGGGTTTAAGTCAAATGGAGAAAAGGAAGGAAACAAGAGATTTTAAAAAATACTTGTTAATATTTGAGACATGAAAAATTAACATGATTAAATATAATATAGTAAATGAAAATATTACATAAAATAGAAAAAAGTGAGAAATATAAATTAATTTGACAAAGAATAAATCAGTATTTCACCCTCAGATGGTTTCCATAATTTTACAAAATGAAGCAATAAGATCATTAAGCTATAAGACCACTTGAATATAGTAAAATAATTTAAAAGTTAAAAAGAGAAGTGCATAAGAGGTATAGACAACAAAGGTGAATACTATTACATATACAATACTGCATGATCATTAATAGCAAACACTAGTCTATGGGTGTATACATAGGCAAATCAGCAGAAAAATCAGGTGCAGTTAGGCAGGCAGGAATATACCCATGACTCTCATACACTGCTGGTGGGATTGTAAATGGTATAACCATTGTGGAAAGCAGTATGGTGATTGCTTCAAAAGTTGGAATTAGAAATACCATTTGACCCAGCCATTCCATTACTAAGTATATACCCTAAAGAAGTGAGAGCCATGACAAGAACAGATATATGCACACCCATGTTGATCACAGCACTATTTACAATAGCCAAAAGTTGGAAA